>NC_030682.2:151175869-151466863 GCF_000004195.4 Xenopus tropicalis | reverse complement strand
CAGGGGGGGGATTCAACAAACAAGTCCAATGGGTTGAGGAGACTGCATCATAGTAACGCAACTATTAGATCAAAGGGACTCTGGGAACAAATTCCTTGAGCTTTAGAAGCCTTAAAGGAATTTGTTCGCAGAATCCTTTGATCTCTTTATATAACGTAATTAAGGTGATTATCGATAATTTGCCTGTAGTTCATTTGATTCAATAGTCATTTATTCATTTTTGACCTTATTCAATAAGAAACTACACCACAATATGTATGATATGTATAACTTTATTTTAATAAAGTGCAAAAGGGTACGCAGTGCTGTAACGTCTTACAGAAATATTTATTCATATCACTCGTCCTACCCTGTGTGTGAATTTGTAAATACATATAATATATATATATAATGTGCCCATGTGGTAATGAAGACACAAGTAGGAAGGAGGTCCCTGCCCCGTAAAGCTTACAAATCTGAGTATATGGTGATGTTTGAATTGAGTTTTTTCTAATTAATGGCTTTGAAGGAATAGCACAATGCATTTGATTTGGATGATTCTCGAAGGTCTTTTTAAGTGAGATTATAAAAAATATGGCACTTATTAAAAAATTTGCACATTTGTTATCAGAATTTATTCAAGTTTCACCATTTGAGATGGTAAAAACTGTGAGAATACAAAACTAATAGCACCTGCATCCTTGTTGAATTATATTGTTTTTTTGATAAAAGGCTTTTTTACGAGACAGTATTGAAAAAGCTAGCACTTTACCAATACAGGTATTGGCCCCGTACGAAACCCATTTCCAGGAAGTTCCATCTCCATAGACTCCATTGTAATCAAATAATTCACAATTTATAAAAGTGGTCTTCCTTTTTCTCTGTAATAATATAAACAGTACCTGTACTTGATCCGCAACTAAGATATAATTACCCTTATTGGGGTCAGAACAGCCTATTGTGTTTATTTTAATGTTAAATGATTCCCTTTTCTCTGAATAATAAAACAGTACCTGTACTTGATCCCAACTAAGATGTAATTACCCCTTATTGGGCAGAACAGCCCTATTTGGGTTTAATTTAATGGTTAAATGATTCCCTTTTTCTCTGTAATAATAAAACGTACCTGTACTTGATCCCAACTAAGATATAATTACCCTTATTGGGGCAGAACAGCCCTATTGGGTTATTTCATGGTTAAATGATTCCTTTTTTTCTGTAATATAAAACAGTACCTGTACTTGATCCCAACTAAGATATAATTACCCCTTATTGGGGCAGAACAGCCCTATTGGGTTTATTTAATGGTTAAATGATTCCCTTTCTCTGTAATAATAAAACAGTACCTGTACTTGATCCCAACTAAGATATAATTACCCTTATTGGGGCAGAAAGCCCTATGGGTTTATTTAATGTTAAATGATTCCCTTTTCTCTGCTAATAATAAAACAGTACCTGTACTTGATCCCAACTAAGATATAATTACCCTTATTGGGGCAGAACAGCCTATTGTGTTTTTAATGGTTAATATGATTCCCTTTTCTCTTAATAATAAAACAGTACCTGTATTTTGATCCCAACTAAGATATAATTACCCCTTATTGGAGCTAAAATATAATCTTTGGGTTTAATTACTGTTTAAATAATTTTATCAGCAGACTTAGGTAGGAGATCCAAATTTATGACAAGACGCTTTATCTGGCAAAACCCCAGCCCTGACAGTTCTGGATAATCGGATTCCATATCTAGTAATTGCACTTCTTATTTTATTTTATTGAATCAACTAATGAACTCCTGCTATTTAGTAGCTGAATCAAGTGTGAACGTTATTGTTAAAAAATTGTTTTCTACTTATAACTCATAGTATCATATATAATTCATGGCACTTAATGAGCCAATAAAAGACAAAAATAATCACAATACCGGTTCCGACAGCTTAAGCAATTAAATGTAACTTTAATTAAAGGGCTCTTTGTGAGAATTGCTAGCTTTTAATCACAATCACAATGATACCCGGTGAATATAAATGAAGGGGAGAGCGTCTCTGTGTGGGGAAGAATATAATGGGGGTCCAGTGTGGGTGTTAGGGGGAATATACAGCAGGGCTGCCAAGGCCAACTCTCTCACATAGCAATCGGACTCCATGAAGAGGATGGTATAGTTCGGTTTAAAGGGAAACTATACCCAAACAATGTAGGTCTCAATGCAGCCCCTTAAGATGTTCTTAATTGTCTGCTTAAGCAATGTAGATTTACAATCTGAATTTAATGTTAGCATAGTTACATGGGTTGAAAAAAGAGTGCATCAGTTCAATCCATGCACGAGTAAACCAGTTACACCACAGCCTAAAACTTTACCAATCTATACACTCACATACATAAACTATATATACAACCCACTAGTACTAACGTAGATAGTTAGTATCACAATAGCCTTTGGGGTAATTCTGAATTGATCAAGAACCTCATCCAGGCCTTCTTAAAGGCATTAACAGATCTGCCATTTACCTCCATCACTAGGGGCATTCCCCAACCTCCTCACTGGCCCTCACCGTGAGGAACCCCTACCCAACATCCCCCGGCAGGCATTCCCAACCCTCACTGCCCTCACCGTGAGGAACCCCCTACCCAACATCCCCGGCGGGCATTCCCCAACCCCTCCCTGCCTTCAAACCGTGAGGACCCCCTATCTCCCAACATCCCCCGGCAGGGCAATCCCCACCCCCTCACTGCCTCACGTGAAGGAACCCCCTACACTCACACATCCCTCGTCCGCGGAGGAGGCATTCCCAACCCCCTCACTGCCCTCACCGTGAGGACCCACCTACCAAATATCCCCCGGCAGGGCATTCCGACAACCCCTCACTGCCCCTCACCGTGAGGACCGCCTACCCAACATCCACCGCAGGGCATTCCCAACGCCCCTCTCGCCCTCACCGTGAGGAACCCCCTACCCAACATCCCCGGCAGGGCATTCCCAACCCCTCATGCCCGTCACCTGAGGAACCCCTACCAACATCCCCGGCATGGGGATTCCCAACCCCCTCACAGCCCTCACCGTGAAAACCCTACCCAACATCCCCGGCGGGCATGTCCCCAAGCCCCCACTGCCTCACCGTGAGGAAACCCCCTACCCACATCGCCCCGCAGGGCATTCCCACAACCCCTCACGCCCTCGACCGTGAGGAACCCTACCCAACATCCCCCGGCAGGGCATTCCCCAACCGCCCTGCACTGGCTCACCGTGAGGAACCACCCTACCAATCATCCCCGGCAGGGCATTCCCCAACCCCCTCACTGCCTCACCGTGAGGAACCCCTACAGCACACATACCCGGAAGGGGCAATTCCCAACCCCCTCAACATGACCTCACCAGTGAGAACCCCTACCCAACACCCCGGCAGGGCATTCCCCAACCCCCTCACTGCCCTCACCCGTTGAGGTTAACCCCCTACCCAACATCCCCCGGCAGGACATTTCCCAACCCCATCACGGAAAACCACTGCCACCCGCAGGCTCGACACCCTCACGCCTCGAAAAACCCCCTACCCAACATCCCCGGCAGGGCATTCCCAACCCCCTCACTGCCCTCACCGTGAAGAACCCCCTACTCCAACATCCCCCGGCAGGGCATTCCCCACCCCTCACTGCCCTCACCGTGAGGAACCCCCTACCCAACAACCCCGGCAGGGACTTCCCCCAACCCCCTCACTGCCTCAACCGTGAGGAACCCCTAGACACCAACCCCCCCGAGGCAGGGCATTCCCACCCCCTCACTGCCCTCGACCGTGAGGAACCCCCTACCCAACATCCCCGGCAGGGGCATTCCCAACCCCCTCAACTGCCTCAACGTGAGGAACCACCCTAGCCAACACCCCGGCATGGGCCCATTCCCCAAACCCCCTCACTGCCTCACCGATTGAAGGAACCCCTACCCAACAACCCCCGGAGGGCATTCCCAAACTCCCCTCACTGCCTCTCACCGTGAAGGAACCCCCTATCCACAACCTCCCCGGCAGGGCATTCCCCAACCCCTCCTCACTGGCCCTCACCGTAGAAGGAACCCCCTAACCACACCTCCCCGGCAGGCATTCCCAGCCACCCTCACTTAGCCCTCACCGTGAGGAACCCCTACCCACACCGCAGGCTACCCAACCCCCCCTACTGCCCTCCCGAGCTAGCACCCGGCAGATTCCCCAACCCTCACTGCCTCACCGTGAGGAACCCCCTACCAACATCCCCCGGCAGGGCATTCCCCAACCCCCTTCCTGGCCTCACCGTGAGGAACCCCCTACGCTGGTTCAAATGGAAGCTCTGTTCCTCTTATATAAAAGGGGTGACCTCTGGTGCGTTGATTGTTTTTATCAGGAGAAAGAACTCCCACATCTGCCTAATAATCCCCTAATGTATCTTGGTACAAGTAATCATGTCCCGTCGCAAAGCGCCTCTTTTCCAGAGAAAACAACCCAACCCCGATCAGTTCTTCAACCTCAGTAGTTTAACCCTTCACTCCCGCTAACCAGTTTAGTTGCAGTCCTGCACTCTCATCCCCAGCTGCATTAATATCTTCTTTAAGGCTGGAGGCCCAAGATCCCTTTTTTAGGGTGATCAGCCACACAGAGCAACTTAAATAGGCAGCTACTTGTTATGGCTCCAAAAGCCAGAAAATCCCCTGCCATAGACATACTGGAGAATTTCCCTCTGCTCAGATACACAACACGTAGAGACAATTATCAGTAAATGATTCAGCTTAATTGGAATCCTGATGAAAGCTGTCAATTTTTTTTTTTTGTGTGTGTAAATTGATAGTGACTTTAAGATTGTGAGAGCTCCTCGTGGAAGAGACATGATGTGAATGAGGTTTAAGTGCTTGCTTAAAAATATGTCTAATAAATAAAGAATAAAGTAACCCAGAATATCTATACTCATTGGCCTTCACAGAGTGCACCCAATTGGCTCTCTATCAGTGCATTAAGCTCCCATAAGTGTCATAGTAGGGCAATGTAAGGAAGCTGGGCACTGGGGGAACAGGCAGATAGGGCAGAAGTCAATGGGGAGGGTAGGCAGTGGTTAAAGTAGCCAAAAACAGACCAGACCAAGAATAAAGGGTGTGCCCGGGAAACCTTAGTAAGCTTCAATATAACATGTTACACCTGGGTTGGACTGAGAGATAAACTATTAGAAAATATCATGGCAGTTCTGGGGCACAGTAACTCCCCCCCCACAATGTGCATAGGGACCCCTTAGAGCTTGGGAAACCTATGGTTAAGGCTTCAGAATTATTGTACTTTTTTCCTCTAAACCAATAATATGAGCGTCAGGAACCCTTATTGTCTTACTTCACGGATACTTAGATGGAACCAAACACAACTCATGGAATGGAAATGTAGAACTGGCAGGAACTGATATCTGTGAATATCTGACCCACAAGACGGAGAGTCATGGTTCTGCAAGAATCCAAACAGTTCCCTGCAAAGCTATAAGGGACATTCATCAGGACCATCACAAGACAGACTCCAGAAGAAGCCATCATTGCTAGATACGTAAGTGTCCAAAAAAGATCCCCAGTCTTCTGTCAACTGACATGATTCTTGGGGCCCTCGGGGAGTTTCTCTGCCCATATCATTGGCCAGGTTTCAGGATGCTGATGTTCGGTTCTTTTAACAACAGCCAATCTGTCTTATCTGCCCTGTATGGGCACCCTGACAGGCCCTACCTGACCTCGATATGGCCTAAATTCCCCAGTTCTGGTTCAGGGCAGGTTTGGTCTTCCATCAGATGTGGGACCATATTGGCTCATGTGATGCAGTTCCTTGGTTCAAAGGCGACTATCACTGTCAAAGCAGTTTACCCAACCAGCTACATTTGTGCGGTGAAGGGTTCAATTCTAATTGCTTGATTGGTGTCTATGGGCGACTCTACTGATTAATCAACTATAGGCGTGTTGAGACTTTAGTAATATGCAGATAAGATATGCCTGCCTCAGATGGATAACTCACTCGGGAACCGATCCATTCCTTCTTCTTGTTGGAAGCCAAAGCTGCTCATTGAGTGGATTTCCTAGAACTAATTCGCTCTTATTCTAAAATATAGGCTCTTGATGTCATCGTGTACTTTATCCTAGGAATGGATCCCCCTTTCCCTGGGTTGGGCCTTCTGTCTGAAGCTCCTACCCAGGGCTACATATCACTGGGGTCTACCCACACCAACCCACCCAACTGCCCCAGGCTTGATCCCCTCTCTTGTTTTATTTCCTCATGCCCACTTCCAGCTACAGTCACCAAGCCCATGGAAACACCATCCTGGCAGGTAGGTTCCCCTCTCGCAGCTAAAGGCAGCAGGAATGAGAGGAAGAATCTTACAGTAATGAAGTCAATTAATCAGCACGAGGAGGGAATTATTGAATTATTTGGGCCCAAGGGAGGATTCTGGGGAACCCAACAGGTTCTGAGGGCAGAGGAGGAATCACGGATCAGTCTGCTGAAGGGAACAATAGAGATTTCAGCTCGTTCAGGCTCAGGTGAGTGTTTGGGGGTTCTACACACATGCGATATACAATACGATTCCCTTTTTGATCGATACTCCTGTACTCTGGTTTGATAAGAAATGTCTTTTGGGGGGTGCTCACAATTAAAGTTTAAATCAATTTCATGAGAACTGCTTTAATAATTCAGGCCAATTCATAAGCAACTCTTTTAACTTGGTCTTCATTAACTTTATTTGCTATAAGTTTTTAAATTATTTTGCTTTCTTCACTGACTTTTGCAGCTTCAAATGGGGGTCACTGACCCCGGCAGCCAAACCCTATTGTCTGTGAGGCTCCAATTTATTGTTACTTTTTATTCCATATCTTTCTATTGTCAGCCCCTCCTATCAATATAGGGACAACTCGGCCGCCACTAGGCGACACTCGCCCGCACTAAGGGACACTCGGCCCCCCACTAGGGACGCACTGGGACACGGCCCGCAGCTAGGGACAACTCGGCCCCGCACTAGGGACACTCGGCCCGCCTAGGGAACTCGCGGCACGGACAACTCGGCCCCGCACTAGGGACACTCGCGCCCGCACTAGGGACACTCGGCTCGCACTAGGGACACTCGGCCCCGCACTAGGGACATCGTCGGCCCCGCACTAGGACACTCGGCCCGCACTAGGGAACACCTCGGCCCGCACTAGGGACTCGGCCCGCACAGGACACTCGGCCGCACTAGGGAACTCGCCC
The DNA here is from genome assembly GCF_000004195.4 of Xenopus tropicalis. Classification (NCBI taxonomy): domain Eukaryota; kingdom Metazoa; phylum Chordata; class Amphibia; order Anura; family Pipidae; genus Xenopus; species Xenopus tropicalis. The sequence continues at coordinate 151,459,662 of NC_030682.2, read as the reverse complement.
GCACTAGGGACACTCGGCCCGCACTAGGGAACCTCGGCCTCGCACTAGGGACAGCTCGCCCCGCATAGGGACACTCGGCCTCCGAACTAGGGAACTCGCGCCCGCACTAGGGACACTCGGCCCCGCACTAGGGACCACTCGGCCCCGCACTAACTGGCAAGGACACTCGGGCTCGCACTAGGGACCGCCTGCGCCTCGCACTAGGGACACTCGCTCGCACACGGGACCACTTCAGCCTGCCGACTTACTTGGCCGACAGGGAACACTTGTGACAGGAGACAACAGATGGATTCGCTTGTTCTGTGTAACACTGCAAGACCCAAGCACTTCAGCCATACTGTGCTAAGTTTATGGATTTTGCCTATATAGAAGAAAAAGGTGGTCTTGAATGTCTAAAATCAATCCTACAATTCAGTTGTTTTGTGCCTGTGGTCCTGTTCTAATCTTTGAGTTTATAGCACAGAACCTAAAAACACCAATCTCTAACACTCCCACCTTTTTTCTTCTAATATAGGCAAAATCACAAGCTAGCACAGTTGGCTGAAAACAAAAATTACATATATAGAAAAGGAAGAACAAAAATTGCCTCTACCAGACAAATACAAAATCTGACAATCACAGTGGACTATTTTCAAGCACATATAAAGTCATTTCATAGGTAACGTATGGAGAGATCCATAGTCATTTAATATGCCAATGATCAGCACCACTGAGTGCCGCAGGAATGGCAGCGGTGCATTGGAAGAATATCAGCGCAAATGTCTTTGAAAAGTACTGTATGTGTAGCATCATCCAAGATGTCACTTTAAGCACTTCAGCTGTTGTATCCTGGTATATAGTTACACAAATGTGCCAGTTAATAGATCATCCGGGAATAGAAGAAAGTCAGTAAAGGAATTATCTTACAAGAGAAATAAAGCAATAGAATAAGAGCCTCACAGATAAAGGGAATATTTTATATCTCAAAAACAGGTGATGATTTGGGGTGTATAGGCAAGGTAATATGCAATATTAAGGAAATAAATAATAACAAACTCTGAAAACTTAATAACAATCATCAGTTAATTAATATATAAGGGTTGATTCAACTAAGTGGCGATAAAAACGAGCGGCTATTTAAAGATAAAACATTTTATTGTGTCTAAATTTTTCGCGTCTTAACGCACGATTCACTAAAAGGATACTTGGTGTTAATTTAGACACAATGCTGTTTGCATTATTGAAGTCACAAAGACTATTTTCGTGCGGTAATTGACGTAATGTGCGCCTAATTAATGCAGTCGCTTCATTATCGCGCGCACGAGCCACATCTAGCCAGTACACCCCATTACGTTCGATAAATCCACTGGCAAAGTCCATATTGTGACTTTTGTGAATTGTTGCGACTTTTTCATAGCACATTATGACTTTCGTGAATTGTTGCGACTTTTTCATAGGCCATTATGACTTTCGTGCAATTGTACGACTTTTGCATAGCCATACAACTTTCCAACGATTGTCCGCAACTTTTTCATATTGAGCGTCCGAAAAATTTGCGACAATTCGCGAATAAAGTCGCAAATACCGATCATTACGAAAAAAACCGCCCTTCGGACGCTTTTCGGACGTTCGTGGAATAGTAATGTGCCCGCTTAGGGGACATTTATTAAGACACGAATGTGTTCATTCAAACCGATCCGAGCGTATTTCCCGCTGATTTTTTCAACGCCTTGCGTGACTTTTTCGTACAACCGCGTGTTTACAATCGTGTCCGTAGCAAAAATTTAGTGCCCTGTTTGGATCGCCAATACGATATTAATGACTAATACGAATTTTTGTAAGCATTTTCGTGATAATTTGCGATCTTCAGAAATTATCCGTATCCAATCAAATTTTCCCATTCGGATTCGAACTCGTGTTTTAATGAATCGGCCATTAGTATTAATTATTTTTGACTATGATAGATCATGTCTGCAATGGTAAGATTGAACTTATATAAAAACATTTATGCACAATATCAAAAAAATCTTATGAAAAAATCGTATTAGTCACTGATAATATTGTATTGGCGATCCAAAATCACAAAATTTTTGTACCAAATGATTGTAAACAGTGGGATAAACCTTTCCCAACTTTGATCTTCAGTGCAGATTTTAGAAGCCTCCCATAGGGCTCAATGGCACTCTGCAGCTCCAACCCGGCCCAAGGAAAGTCTCCCATAGGCCATGCAATCTGCAGCTCCACCCGGCCCAAGGAAAGTCTCCCATAGGTCATGGCCCTGCAGCTCCAACGCCGGCCCTAAGGAATAGTCTCCCATAGGGCTCTATGGCACTCTGTCAGCTCAACCTGGCCAAGGAAAGTCTCCATAGGGCTCAATGGCACTCTGCAGCTCCAACCCCGGCCAAGGAAGAGTCTCCCATAGGGCTCAATGGCACTCTTGCAGCTCCAACCGGCCAAGGAAAGTCTCCATAGGGCTCACATGGCACTCTGCAGCTCAACCCCGGCCGCAAAGGAAAGTCTCCCATAGGGCTCAATGGGCACTCCTGCAGGCTCCAACCCGGCCACAGGAAAGTCTCCCATAGGCTCAATGGCACTCTGCAGCTCCAACTCCGGCCAAGGAAGTCTCCTACTGGGCTCAATGGCACTCTGCAGCTCCAAACCCGGCCCAAGGAAAGTCTCCATAGGGCTCATGGCATCTCTGCAGCTCCCCGCCCAGGAAGAGTCTCCCATAGGGCTCATGTGGCACTTGCAGCTGCCAACCCGGCCCAAGGGAAGTCTGCCATAGCGGCTCAATGGCAAACTCTGCAGCTCTAGCCCGGCCTCATTACGTTGGTTAGAAGACGTGGCCGCCCCAAAGAGAGGGGGAGACAGAACACGTCTACTATTGCAAAATGAGGCAAAATGGATACATATAATGGGAACCCTTGAACCACTGGGTATGAATGAAGCCTTTAGCCTCAAATGCTTTTTATAATGCTATACTTCTTACTTACAGGTTATAAAGCTAAGAACTTCTATTTTGATGGACTCCTATTCATGTGAAAAGAGCAAACGTTCTCTCAATTTACTGTCTGATAGGAAACTGCCTTTTCTACATTTGTAGCTAATCTGTATACAATGTATCTGTATATTGCTACTAAGGTGCCATTTAAAGGTAGGCCACTAGATGGCAGTACACTTTCTTTGCATAATAATCTATACACCTGGTTACACTATGGAGCTGGTGGAACTTGTTGGTGGGGTGTTAGGTATTTATTCTGTTTGCTAAAGTCACTCTTATATGCACCTGAGGAAGGCTGTTAGCCGAAACATGTAGTGCCGTGATATCTCAATAAATCATACTGTGCATACATGGGAATAGAGAAGGGGGGCTATTTCCCACTAAGCGCCTGTTTGCATACAGTGCATACATGGGAATAGAGCAGGGGGGGGCTATTTCCCACTAAGCGCCTGTTTGCATACAGTGCATACATGGGAATAGAGCAGGGGGGGGCTATTTCCCACTAAGCGCCTGTTGCATAACAGTGCATACATGGAATAGAGCAGGGGGGCTATTTCCCACTAAGCGCCTGTTGGCATACAGTGCATACATGGGAATAGAGAAGGGGGGCTATTTCCCACTAAGTGCCTGTTGGCATACAGTGCATACATGGGAATAGAGCAGGGGGGGCTATTTCCCACTAAGTGCCTGTTTGCATACTGTGCATACATGGGAATAGAGAAGGGGGGGCTATTTCCCACTAAGTGCCTGTTGGCATACAGTGCATACATGGGAATAGAGCAGGGGGGGCTATTTCCCACTAAGCGCCTGTTTGCATACTGTGCATACATGGGAATAGAGCAGGGGGGCTATTTCCCACTAAGCGCCTGTTTGCATACAGTGCATACATGGGAATAGAGCAGGGGGGGCTATTTCCCACTAAGCGCCTGTTTGCATACTGTGCATACATGGGAATAGAGAAGGGGGGCTATTTCCCACTAAGTGCCTGTTGGCATACAGTGCATACATGGGAATAGAGCAGGGGGCTATTTCCCACTAAGCGCCTGTTTGCATACAGTGCATACATGGGAATAGAGCAGGGGGGGCTATTTCCCACTAAGTGCCTGTTGGCATACAGTGCATACATGGGAATAGAGCAGGGGGGGCTATTTCCCACTAAGCGCCTGTTGGCATACAGTGCATACATGGGAATAGAGCAGGGGGGGCTATTTCCCACTAAGGCCTGTTGGCATACAGTGGCATCATGGGAATAGAGCAGGGGGGGCTATTTCCACTAAGCGCCTGTTGGCATACAGTGCATACATGGGAATAGAAGACAGGGGGGGCTATTTCCCACTAGTGCCTGTTGGCATACAGTGCATACATGGGAATAGAGCAGGGGGGGGCTATTTCCCACTAAGTGCCTGTTGGCATACAGTGCATACATGGGAATAGAGCAGGGGGGCTATTTCCCACTAAGTGCCTGTTTGCATACAGTGCATACATGGGAATAGAGCAGGGGGGGCTATTTCCCACTTAAGCGCCTGTTGATACAGGCATACATGGGAATAGAGCAGGGGCTATTTCCCACTAAGCCTGTTGCAACAGTGCATACATGGGAATAAGCAGGGGGTATTTCCCACTAAGCGCCTGTTTGCATACAGTGCATACATGGAATAGAGCAGGGGGCTATTTCCCACTAAGCGCCTGTTGGCATACAGTGCATACATGGGAATAGAGCAGGGGGGCTATTTCCCACTAAGCGCCTGTTGGCATACAGTGCATACATGGGAATGAGCAGGGGGCTATTTCCCACTAAGCGCCTGTTTGCATACAGTGCATACATGGGAATAGAGCAGGGGGGCTATTTCCCACTAAGCGCCTGTTTGCATACAGTGCATACATGGGAATAGAGCAGGGGGGCTATTTCCCACTAAGCGCCTGTTTGCATACAGTGCATACATGGGAATAGAGCAGGGGGCTATTTCCCACTAAGCGCCTGTTGGCATACAGTGCATACATGGAATAGAGCAGGGGGGCTATTTCCCACTAAGTGCCTGTTGGCATACAGTGCATACATGGGAATAGAGCAGGGGGCTATTTCCCACTAAGTGCCTGTTGGCATACAGTGCATACATGGGAATAGAGCAGGGGGCTATTTCCCACTAAGCGCCTGTTTGCATACAGTGCATACATGGGAATAGAGCAGGGGGGCTATTCCCACTAAGCGCCTGTTGGCATACAGTGCATACATGGGAATAGAGCAGGGGGCTATTTCCCACTAAGTGCCTGTTGGCATACAGTGCATACATGGGAATAGAGCAGGGGGGCTATTTCCCACTAAGTGCCTGTTGCATACAGTGCATACATGGGAATAGAGCAGGGGGGCTATTCCCACTAAGCGCCTGTTGCATACAGTGCATACATGGGAATAGAGCAGGGGGGCTATTTCCCACTAAGCGCCTGTTGGCATACAGTGCATACATGGAATAGAGCAGGGGGGCTATTTCCCACTAAGTGCCTGTTGGCATACAGTGCATACATGGGAATAGAGCAGGGGGGGCTATTTCCCACTAAGCGCCTGTTGGCATACAGTGCATACATGGGAATAGAGAAGGGGGGCTATTCCCACAATAAGTGCCTGTTGGCATACTGTGCATACATGGGAATAGAGCAGGGGGGCTATTTCCCACTAAGCGCCTGTTGGCATACAGTGCATACATGGAATAGAGCAGGGGGCTATTTCATCCTCTCTTTCAGGGGTGGGGATTCACAAACAAGTCCAATGGGTTGAGGAGACTGCCTCATACGTACGCAAATAGATCAAAGGGATTCTGGGAACAAATTCCTTGAGCTTTTAGAAGCCTTAAGGAATTTGTTCCCAGAATCCCTTTGATCTCTTTATATACGTAATTAAGGTGAATTATCGATAATTTGCCTGATAGTTCATTGATTCAATAGTCATTTATTCATTTTTGACCTTTCAATAAGAAAACCACACATATGTATGTATGTATAACTTTATTTATAAAGTGCCACAAGGGTACGCAGTGCTGTACAGTCTTACAGAATATTTATTATATCACTCGTCCTCCCTGTGTGTAATTTTGTAAATACATATATATATATATATATAAGTGCCATGTGGTATGAGACACAGTAGGAAGGAGGTCCCTGCCCCGTAGAGCTTACAATCTGAGTATATGGTGATGTTTGAATTGAGTTTTTCTAATTAATGGCTTTGAAGGAATAGCACATGCATTTGATTGGATGATTTCCGAAGGTCTTTTTAAGTGAGATTATAAAAAATTGGCACTTTAAAAAATTTGCACATTTGTATCGAATTTATTCAGTCACCAATTGATGGTAAAACTGTGAGAATACAAAACTATAGCACTTGCACCTTGTTGAATTTAATTGTTTTTTTAGAAAAAGGCTTTTTTAAGAGACAGTATTGAAAAAGCTAGCACCTTTAAATACAGGTATTGGACCCCGTATCCGGAAACCCATTTCCAGGAAGTTCCATCTCCCATAGACTCCATTGTAATCAAATAATTCACATTTATAAAAATGGTTTCCTTTTTCTCTGTAATAATAAAACAGTACCTGTACTTGATCCCAACTAAGATATAATTACCCCTTATTGGGGCAGAACAGCCCTATTGGGTTTATTTAATGGTTAAATGATTCCCTTTTCTCTGTAATAATAAAACAGTACCTGTACTTGATCCCAACTAAGATATAATTACCCCTTATTGGGGCAGAACAGCCCTATTGGGTTTATTTAATGGTTAAATGATTCCCTTTTCTCTGTAATAATAAAACAGTACCTGTACTTGATCCCAACTAAGATATAATTACCCCTTATTGGGGCAGAACAGCCCTATTGGGTTTATTTCATGGTTAAATGATTCCCTTTTCTCTGTAATAATAAAACAGTACCTGTACTTGATCCCAACTAAGATATAATTACCCCTTATTGGGGGCAGAACAGCCCTATTGGGTTTATTTAATGGTTAAATGATTCCCTTTTCTCTGTAATAATAAAACAGTACCTGTACTTGATCCCAACTAAGATATAATTACCCCTTATTGGGGCAGAACAGCCCTATTGGGTTTATTTAATGGTTAAATGATTCCCTTTTCTCTGTAATAATAAAACAGTACCTGTACTTGATCCCAACTAAGATATAATTACCCCTTATTGGGGCAGAACAGCCCTATTGGGTTTATTTAATGGTTAAATGATTCCCTTTTCTCTGTAATAATAAAACAGTACCTGTACTTGATCCCAACTAAGATATAATTACCCCTTATTGGAGCTAAAATAATCCTTTTGGGTTTAATTACTGTTTAAATAATTTTATCAGCAGACTTAAGGTAGGAGATCCAAATTATGCAAAGACCCTTTATCTGGAAAACCCCAGGCCCTGAGCATTCTGGATAATGGATCCCATATCTATAATTGCACTTTTCTTATTTATTTATTGAATCAACTAATGAACTCCTGCTATTCTGAGCTGAATCAGTGTGAAGTTATTGTTAAAATTGTTTTCTACTTATAACTCATGTATCATATATAACTTCATGGCACTTAATGAAGCCAATAAAAGACAAAAATAATCACAATACCGGTTCCACAGCTTAAGAATTAAATGTAACTTTAATTAAGGGGCTCTTTTAGAATTGCTGCTTTAATCACATCACACCGTGAATATAATGAAGGGAGAGGCTCTGTGTGGGGAATGAATATAATGGGGGGTCCTGTGTGGGTGTTGGGGGAATATACAGCAGGGTGCCACGGCCAACTCTCTCACATAGCAATGGACTCCATGAAAGGATGGTATAGTTAGGTTTAAAGGGAAACTATACCCCCAAACAATGTAGGTCTCAATCAGCCCCCTTAGATGTTCTTAGATGTCTGCTTAAAGCAATGTAGATTTACTCTGAATTTAATGTTACATAGTTACATGGGGTTGAAAAAAGAGTCCATCAAGTTCAATCCATCCGAGTAAACCCAGTACCCACAGCCTAAACTTACCAATCTATACACTCACATACATAAACTATATATACACCCACTAGTACTAACTGTAGATATTAGTATCACAATAGCCTTGGGTATTCTGATTGATCAAGAACTCATCCAGGCCCTTCTTAAAGGCATTAACAGAATCTGCCATTACCCCATCACTAGGGGCATTCCCCAACCTCCTCACTGCCCTCACCGTGAGGAACCCCCTACCCAACATCCCCCGGCAGGGCATTCCCCAACCCCCTCACTGCCCTCACCGTGAGGAACCCCCTACCCAACATCCCCCGGCAGGGCATTCCCCAACCCCCTCACTGCCCTCACCGTGAGGAACCCCTACCCAACATCCCCCGGCAGGGCATTCCCCAACCCCCTCACTGCCCTCACCGTGAGGAACCCCCTACCCAACATCCCCCGGCAGGGCATTCCCCAACCCCCTCACTGCCCTCACCGTGAGGAACCCCCTACCCAATATCCCCCGGCAGGGCATTCCCCAACCCCCTCACTGCCCTCACCGTGAGGAACCCCCTACCCAACATCCCCCGGCAGGGCATTCCCCAACCCCCTCACTGCCCTCACCGTGAGGAACCCCCTACCCAACATCCCCGGCAGGGCATTCCCCAACCCCCTCACTGCCCTCACCGTGAGGAACCCCCTACCCAACATCCCCCGGCAGGGCATTCCCCAACCCCCTCACTGCCCTCACCGTGAAAAACCCCTACCCAACATCCCCCGGCAGGGCATTCCCCAACCCCCTCACTGCCCTCACCGTGAGGAACCCCCTACCCAACATCCCCCGGCAGGGCATTCCCCAACCCCCTCACTGCCCTCACCGTGAGGAACCCCCTACCCAACATCCCCCGGCAGGGCATTCCCCAACCCCCTCACTGCCCTCACCGTGAGGAACCCCCTACCCAACATCCCCCGGCAGGGCATTCCCCAACCCCTCACTGCCCTCACCGTGAGGAACCCCCTACCCAACATCCCCCGGCAGGGCATTCCCCAACCCCCTCACTGCCCTCACCGTGAGGAACCCCCTACCCAACACCCCCCGGCAGGGCATTCCCCAACCCCCTCACTGCCCTCACCGTGAGGAACCCCCTACCCAACATCCCCCGGCAGGGCATTCCCCAACCCCCTCACTGCCCTCACTGTGAAAAACCCCCTACCCAACATCCCCCGGCAGGGCATTCCCCAACCCCCTCACTGCCCTCACTGTGAAAAACCCCCTACCCAACATCCCCCGGCAGGGCATTCCCCAACCCCCTCACTGCCCTCACCGTGAGGAACCCCCTACCCAACATCCCCCGGCAGGGCATTCCCCAACCCCCTCACTGCCCTCACCGTGAGGAACCCCCTACCCAACACCCCCCGGCAGGGCATTCCCCAACCCCCTCACTGCCCTCACCGTGAGGAACCCCCTACCCAACATCCCCCGGCAGGGCATTCCCCAACCCCCTCACTGCCCTCACCGTGAGGAACCCCCTACCCAACATCCCCCGGCAGGGCATTCCCCAACCCCCTCACTGCCCTCACCGTGAGGAACCTCCTACCCAACACCCCCCGGCAGGGCATTCCCCAACCCCCTCACTGCCCTCACCGTGAGGAACCCCCTACCCAACATCCCCCGGCAGGGCATTCCCCAACCCCCTCACTGCCCTCACCGTGAGGAACCCCCTACCCAACACCCCCCCGGCAGGGCATTCCCCAACCCCCTCACTGCCCTCACCGTGAGGAACCCCCTACCCAACACCCCCCCGGCAGGGCATTCCCCAACCCCCTCACTGCCCTCACCGTGAGGAACCCCCTACCCAACACCCCCCGGCAGGGCATTCCCCAACCCCCTCACTGCCCTCACCGTGAGGAACCCCCTACCCAACATCCCCCGGCAGGGCATTCCCCAACCCCCTCACTGCCCTCACCGTGAGGAACCCCCTACGCTGCTTCAAATGGAAGCTCTGTTCCTCTAATCTAAAGGGGTGACCTCTGGTGCGTTGATTGTTTTTATAGGAGAAAAGAACATCCCCCATCTGCCTATAATCCCCCCTAATGTACTTGTACAGAGTAATCATGTCCCCTCGCAAGCGCCTCTTTTCCAGAGAAAACAACCCCAACCCCGACAGTCTCACCTCATAGTTTAACCCTTCCATCCCCTTAACCAGTTTAGTTGCAGTCTCTGCACTCTCTCCAGCTCATTAATATCCTTCTTAAGGACTGGAGCCCAAAGATCCCTTTTTAGGGTGAAGACACACAGAGCTACTTAATAGCAGCTACTTGTTATGGCTACAAAATGCCAGAAAATCCCCTGCCATAGACACTACTGAGAATTCCCTCTGCTCAAACACACGTAGAGACAATTATCAGTAAATGATCAGCTTAATTGGCTCCTGATGAAACTTGTCATTGTGTGTGTAAATGTGATAGTGACTTTAGATTGTAAGCTCCTCTGGGACAGAGACTGATGTGAATGAGGTTTAAGTGCTGCTTAAATATGTCTATATAAATAAAGAATAAAAGTAACCCAGATATTATACTCATTGGCCTTCAGGTGCACCCAATTGCCTCTATCAGTGCATTAAGCTCCCATAAGTGTCAGTAAGGGCCAATAAGGAAGCTGGCACTGGGGAACAGGCAGATAGGGCAGAAGTCCAATGGGGAGGGTAGGCAGTGGTTAAAGTAGCCAAAAACAGACCAGACCAAGAATAAGGGTGTGCCCGGGAACCTTAGTAAGACTTCAATCTACCATTACACCTGGGTTGGACTGAGAATAAATATTGAAATATCATGGCAGTCTGGGGCACAGTAACTCCCCCCCCCCACAATGTGCAATAGGGACCCCTTAGAGCTGGAACCTATGGTTAAGGCTCAGAATTATTGTACTTTTTTCTATACACCAATAATATGACAGTCAGGAACCCTTATTGTCTACTTCAACGGATACTTTGATGGAACCAACGAAACAATGGAATGGAATGTAGAACTGGCAGGAACTGATATCTGTGAATATCCTGACCCACAGACGGGAGAGTCATGGTTCTGCAAGAATCCAAAACAGATTCCCTGCAAAGCATATAAGGGACATTCATCAGGACCATCACAAGACAGACTCCAGAAGAAGCATCATTGCTAGATACGTAAGTGTCCATAAAGATCCCAGTCTTCTGTCACTGACATGATCTGGGGCCCCTCGGGGAGTTTCTCTGCCCATACATGGCAGGTTTCAGGTGCTGATTTCGGTCTTTTACACCAACAGCCAATCTGCTTATCTGCCCCTGTATGGGCACCCTGACAGCCCTACCTGACCTGATATGGCCTAAAATTCCCCAGTTCTGGATCGGGCAGGTTTGGTCTTCCATCAGATTGGGGACCATATTGGCTCATTGATGCAGTCCTTGGTTCAAAGGCTGACTATCCCTGTCACAGTTACCCAACCACTAACTTGTGGGTGAGGGTTCAATTCTAATTGCTGATTGGTGTCTATGGGCAACTTCACCGGCGATGTTGGCTTAAACACTATAATAAATATGCCCCTTAGTCCTTCCCAGATGGATAACTCACCCAGGGAACCGATCCATTCCTTCTTCTTGTTGGAGCCAAAGCTGCTCATTGGATGGATTCCACTATCTCCTGCTCCTAAATATAGGATCTTACTGTCATGTGACTTATCCTCAGGTATGGATCCCCCCTTCCCTGGGTTGGGCTCTGTCTGAAGCTCCTACCCCCAGGGCACATATCACTGGGGTCTACCCCCACCCAACCCACCCAACTGCCCCAGGCTATGGAATCACCTCCTCTTGTTTTATCCTCTGCCCAAACTTCCAGCTAAGTCCAAGCCCCATGGAAACACCATCCTGGCAGGTAGGTTCCCTCTCGCAGCTAAGGCAGCAGGAATGAAGGAAGAATCTTACAGTAAATGAGTCATTAATCAGCACAGAGGAGGAATTATTGAATTATTTGGGCCAAGGGAGGATTCTGGGGACACCCAACAGGTTCTGAGGGCAGAGGAGGAATCACGGATCAGTCTGCTGAAGGGACAATAGAGATTTCAGCTCGTTCAGCCTCCAGGTGAGTGTTTGGGGGTTTCCTACCCACATGCGACTATAACAATACGATTCCCTTTTGTCGATTTGTATCTGGTTTGATAAGAAATGTCTATTTGGGGGGGTCACAATTAAGTTAACTTTCAGTATGCTATATTATGGCCAATTCTAAGCAACTTTTTAATTGGTCTTCATTATTTATTTGCTATAGTTTTTAAATTATTTGCTTTCTTCATCTGACTCTTTGCAGCTTTCAAATGGGGGTCACTGACCCCGGCAGCCAAACCCTATTGCTCTGTGAGGCTCCAATTTTATTGTTACTTTTTATTCCATATCTTTCTATTCAGCCCCTCCCCTATTCATATAGGGACACTCGGCCCCGCACTAGGGACACTCGGCCCCGCACTAGGGACACTCGGCCCCCCACTAGGGACACTCGGCCCCGCACTAGGGACACTCGGCCCCGCACTAGGGACACTCGGCCCCGCACTAGGGACACTCGGCCCCGCACTAGGGACACTCGGCCCCGCACTAGGGACACTCGGCCCCGCACTAGGGACACTCGGCCCCGCCCCGCACTAGGGACACTCGGCCCGCACTAGGGACACTCGGCCCCGCACTAGGGACACTCGGCCCCGCACTAGGGACACTCGGCCCCGCACTAGGGACACTCGGCCCCGCACTAGGGACACTCGGCCCCGCACTAGGGACACTCGGCCCCGCACTAGGGACACTCGGCCTCGCACTAGGGACACTCGGCCCCGCACTAGGGACACTCGGCCCCGCACTAGGGACACTCGGCCCCGCACTAGGGACACTCGGCCCCGCACTAGGGACACTCGGCCCCGCACTAGGGACACTCGGCCCCGCACTAGGGACACTCGGCCTCGCACTAGGGACCCTCGGCCTCGCACTAGGGACACTCAGCCTCGCACTAGGGACACTCGGCCCCGCACTAGGGACACTTGTGACAGGAGACAACAGATGGATTCCTTGTTCTGTGTAAACATGCAAGACCCAAGCAACTTCAGCCAACTGTGCTAGTTTATGGATTTTGCCTATATTAGAAGAAAAAAGGTGGTCTTGATGTCTAAAATCATCCTACAATTGCAGTTGTTTTGTGCCTGTGTCCTGTTCTAAATCTTTGAGTTTATAGCACAGACCTAAAACACCAATATCTACACTCCCCCACCTTTTTTCTTCTAATATAGGCAAAATCCACAAACTAGCACAGTTGGCTGAAAACAAAAAATACATATATAGAAAAGGAAGAAAAAAAATTGCTCTACCAGACAAATACAAAATGCTACAATCACAGTGGACTTATTTATCAACACATATAAAGTCATTTCATAGGTAAGATGGAGAGATCCATAGTCCATTTAATATCCAGATGATCCAGCACCACTGAGTGCCCAGGATGGCACGGTGCATTGAAGAATATCAGCGCAGAAATGTCTTTGATAAAGTACTGTATGTTGTAGCATCAGTCCAAGATGTCACTTTAGCACTTCAGCTGTTGTATCTGCCTGGTATATAGTTACACAAATGTGCCAGTTAATAGATTCAGCCGGGAATAGAAGAAAGTCAGTAAAGGAATTATCTACAGAGAAATAAAGCAATAGAATAAGAGCTCACAGATAAAGGAATATTTTATATCAAAACAGGGTGATGATTGGGGTGTATAGGCAAGGTATATGCACTATTAGGAAATACAATAACAAACATCTGAAAACTTAATAACATCCATCAGTTAATTAATATATAAGGGTTGATTCACTAAAGTGCGATAAAACGAGCGCTATTTAAAGCATAAAAATTTTATTGTGTCTAATTTTTCGCGTCTTAACGCACGATTCACTAAAAGGATACTTGTGTTAATTTAGACACAATGCTGTTTGCATTATTGAAGTCACAAAGACTATTTTCGTGCGGTATTTGACGTAATGTGCGCTAATTAATGCAGTGCGCTTCTTATCGCGCGCACGCCACATTAGCCATACACACCATTACGTTCGTAAAATCCCACTGCAAAGTCCATATTGTGACTTTTGTGAATTGTTGCGACTTTTTCATAGCCATTATGACTTTCGTGAATTGTTGCGACTTTTTCATAGCCATTATGACTTTCGTGAATTGTCACGACTTTTGCATAGCCATTACAACTTTCACGAATTGTCGCAACTTTTTCATATTGAGCGCTCGAAAAATTTGCGACAATTCGCGAAAAAGTCGCAAAATACCGATCATTACGAAAAAAACGCCTTCGGACGCTTTTCGGACGTTCGTGGAATAGTAAATGTGCCCCTTAGGGGGACATTTATTAAGACACGAATGTGTTCATTCAAACGATCCGAGCGTATTTCCGCTGATTTTTTCACGCTTGCGTGACTTTTTCGTACACCGCTGTTTACAATCGTTCCGTACAAAAATTTAGTGCCTTTTGGATCGCCAATACGATATTATCATGACTAATACGAATTTTTCGTAAGCATTTTCGTGATATTTGCGATCTTCAGAAATTATCGTATCCAATCCAAATTTTTCCCATTCGGGATTCGAACTCGTGTTTTAATGAATCGGCCCATTAGTATTAATTATTTTGACTATGAAGATCATGTCTGCATGGTAAGATTGAACTTATATAAAAACATTTATCACAATATCACAAAAATGCTTATGAAAAAATCGTATTAGTCATGATAATATTGTATTGGCGATCCAAAAGTCACAAAATTTTTGTACCAAATGATTGTAAACAGTGGGTAAACCTTTCCAACTTTGATACTTCAGTGCAGGATTTTAGAAGCCTCCCATAGGGCTCAATGGCACTCTGCAGCTCCAACCCGGCCCAAGGAAAGTCTCCCATAGGGCTCAATGGCACTCTGCAGCTCCAACCCGGCCCAAGGAAAGTCTCCCATAGGGCTCAATGGCACTCTGCAGCTCCAACCCGGCCCAAGGAAAGTCTCCCATAGGGCTCAATGGCACTCTGCAGCTCCAACCCGGCCCAAGGAAAGTCTCCCATAGGGCTCAATGGCACTCTGCAGCTCCAACCCGGCCCAAGGAAAGTCTCCCATAGGGCTCAATGGCACTCTGCAGCTCCAACCCGGCCCAAGGAAAGTCTCCCATAGGGCTCAATGGCACTCTGCAGCTCCAACCCGGCCCAAGGAAAGTCTCCCATAGGGCTCAATGGCACTCTGCAGCTCCAACCCGGCCCAAGGAAAGTCTCCCATAGGGCTCAATGGCACTCTGCAGCTCCAACCCGGCCCAAGGAAAGTCTCCTATAGGGCTCAATGGCACTCTGCAGCTCCAACCCGGCCCAAGGAAAGTCTCCCATAGGGCTCAATGGCACTCTGCAGCTCCAACCCGGCCCAAGGAAAGTCTCCCATAGGGCTCAGTGGCACTCTGCAGCTCCAACCCGGCCCAAGGGAAGTCTCCCATAGGGCTCAATGGCACTCTGCAGCTCCAACCCGGCCCAAGGGAAGTCTCCCATAGGGCTCAATGGCACTCTGCAGCTCCAACCCGGCCCAAGGAAAGTCTCCCATAGGGCTCAATGGCACTCTGCAGCTCCAACCCGGCCCAAGGAAAGTCTCCCATAGGGCTCAATGGCACTCTGCAGCTCCAACCCAGCCCAAGGAAAGTCTCCCATAGGGCTCAATGGCACTCTGCAGCTCCAACCTGGCCCAAGGAAAGTCTCCCATAGGGCTCAATGGCACTCTGCAGCTCCAACCTGGCCCAAGGAAAGTCTCCCATAGGGCTCAATGGCACTCTGCAGCTCCAACCTGGCCCAAGGAAAGTCTCCCATAGGGCTCAATGGCACTCTGCAGCTCCAACCCGGCCCAAGGAAAGTCTCCCATAGGGCTCAATGGCACTCTGCAGCTCCAACCCGGCCCAAGGGAAGTCTCCCATAGGGCTCAATGGCACTCTGCAGCTCCAAACTGGCCCAAGGAAAGTCACGGTACTGAAACTTGAATGAATCCAAAACTTTCGCACTCGGCGTGACAATATGATTTTGTCGCACAAATTTTGTCACAAAGTACAAAAAAGTTGTGCAAGGTACAAAAAAGTTGTGGAAAATACGCTCGGAGCATTCGTGGATTAGTAAATGTGCCCCCTAGTATAATATTATTATAAGGGAACAGGACGTGGAAAATGTGGTTATATATAAATAAAACTACAGAAAAGGAATATTAATAAACAAAAGAATGTTTAGACAAATAAAGGAAGAATAATAAGAAGGAAACAAACAACATAAACTTCCTTAGGGCTCTGGCACACGGGGAGATTAGTCGCCCGCGACAAATCTCCCTTGTCACGGGCGACTAATTTCCCCGAGACTCGCGAGTCTTTTTCGGCGATTTCGGGAAATCGCGCCGCCGCGTGTGACATCCCGCCAGCGACTTACATGTTCGCCGGTGGGATGGCGGGTCATGGCAACTCGGGGAGATTAGTCGCCCGTGACAAGGGAGATTTGTGCCAGAGCCCTTAGAGATGTCGGATCTCTCTTGCAGACTGACAGATATCTCTGCCCTCGAGGTTTAACAGCCGTTAGAGATAAACTGGTCTCCAATCAGTCTGTGTCATTGTGTCGTATCTTCTACTGAGAAAAGAGGAAAGAAAAGTTAAGAAAAGTAATTATAGTGCATCTAAAGTTGTAAATGCATACTAACATTACTGACAACACTGACTTTAATATGGAAACAAGATGTTTACTAAAGTGTTATTTGCATGTCCTTTAGCCGAGTCTAAGGGCTCTGGCACATGGGGAGATTAGTTGCCCATGACAAATCTCCCTTGTTGCGGGCGACTAATCTCCCTGATATGACATCCCACCGGCGAGAATATAAATCACCAGTGGGATGGCATACGTGGCATGGCTATTTGCGGAAATTACCGAAGTTGCCTGAAGAGGCAACCTCGGCAATCGCGCCACCGCATATGCCATCCCACCGGCAATTTACATCTGGTTCTCTGGTCAGTCTGATGCTTTAAACACCTACAAAATAAAACATTGGAAAAAATTCCCAACAGTTCTGATTGGTTTCCCTCCAATAAATACCAACATAATCCTACATTCCTAACTCTGATATAAAAAGAGATGTATAAATGTAAAATTGTCTAAATTAATTCATTTACAACCTTTTACGGAGATTATGGAACCCGGCACAGCTTTCTTCTACTTTTAATCTAACCTCCATTGTCAATGCAAAGTGAGAGATTCCTTTTCTACAGTTAAGGTCCCCATACACGGGCCGATAGTAGCTGCTGATATGGGTCCCTTAGACAGATTCGGCAGCTAATCGGCCCATGTATGGGGACTACTGACAGGCCTGCCCGACCAACATCTGGCCTGAAATCGGGCAGATATCGATCGAGCAGGTTAAAAAAATCTAGTCGGATCGGGGACCACATCGGCTCATTGATGCGGTCCCCGGACTGACTTTGCCTATACCCGTCATTATAATTCGATTGTTTGGCCCCAGGGCCAAATGATCATGTAGGTGGGGGATATCGGGAGAAGATCCGCTCGATTGGTGACATCACCAAGCAAGCAGATCTGCCCGTGTATGGGCACCTTTACACTTTTGGTGCAATTCATCTGTATGCATTGTTGCTGCTGTCCTGGTTCTTATATACAGATGGTTATATACAGGGAATTCCAATGCAAAGTTGGGGTCAGTTGCCGCATTCAGATGGTCAGAACCCACCGATAACTACTTATTACATTCAACTAACATTGCTGCAATATTGGATATTTTGCAGTCAGTTGGACTTACTCTGTTAGTTGTATTAGTAAAGATGTTATAATTATCGGTTTCTTGTTAAACAATAGGACATTTTCTATTATTTCTCCTCCTATTTAAATAACATGATCTGTCACTGCCAGCTGTCAGTTGGTTGATACTGCGCTGGAGGAGGGCAGCTGATTGGCTACAATTCTTTAACTGAACTAGCAGTTTTTCTATATAGGTATTTTGTAAACTGTTGCTGACCAGCAGCTTTATAGTTAATGGCAGGGAAGTGATTACTAAATCCATTGGTTTACTTGTAATCTTCCCTGTTTAATCAACTCTATTATTGATTATTGGGATACAGTAACCAGACTGTCCTCTATTCAACTTTCATTTCTCTTAAATGGCCACTCATTCTTACAACTTATAACAAGACAATGGGTTACAAAAGGGAAAGTTAACAAGACAAGGGATATATAAGCTTCTGTGCTGCCTGGCGAAACAGTACTTTGATACATTATTCCTAAGACTAATGTTCTCCCCACTGGGTTGGAACCTCGTGGTACCGCTCTATCCCAGGTTATAAAGGAAACTCACTTACCAAGAGCTGAGACAGTTGATCCTTTTGTGACAATCAGAACCACAGGACCGTGACAAAGCCCCAATAAATGTCATATCTTTATATTGTGTCTTATTTCTATACTCCTATAATCCTCCACTGGGGATATATAATTCTTGCCCACAGTGAGTAAGTCACTCTTGGATACTTACACAAATTGAGCCTGGCCCCCAAATTCCCCCTGGGCCTGACTTGAACCAATCAGATTCACTCAGGATATTAACCAGACAGCTTTATTAGAGGTATACATTAATACAGAGTAGCCAATCATTGGCCTTGTTTTAGCATAACTGTATCTCTCTGTCCATCTTTAGGGAAGGCTTAAATGTCTCACTGTCTCAGCACAATCGCCCAAACAGGTGTCTCTCTGGTAAAAAAAAAATCTTCTGGAGATTACAGCAGCTTCCAATACTGAGGCTTGGTTATTAGGGTCTGGACTGAGCCACCACCATGCTTGTACCAATTGGCTGGCCATAGAAGTATATCAAAAAGTTAGGGAGAGCCAGTCCACCTTTCTTGACCGGGGTTTGGAGCATTGGCAACTTGATTCTTGGCCATTGTAGTTGGGGTCTCTGACACTTTCCTTGTCTATGGGAAACACCAGGGACCTGGTCCAGTTAACCTTGAGGCCTGACAGACCCCCAAATCTCACGACAGAAGCTCTGTGAGGGGCTGTTTGGGATTGGCCAAATAAATCAACATATGGTTTGCATAGAGCCCCTTTATTTCTAATTTATTGCACCATATCAGAGAAATGTAACCCCTCCCCTTCCACTGTGAGGGTCCGCCCCCTGGGTGTAGAAAGCCAGTGCATTGCTGTGAGATGCCCCTTTAATGTTCCATTTCAGGCTGGTAGCCGCACTACCCAGGAGCCGGCCCGCCCTGCATGAGAAGAGACACTGGAACTTTATCCCCGGGGTGTCGGCCATGTTGGGAATAGGAGGAAGGCCCCATATTTCCTGTATATTTACCTGCTGCTTATTCTTTGTATTTGGGGTAAGTATCAGTGTGATATATTGGTCTCTCTGTCTGTGTGTAACCAACTGCCCTACAGGGGGCGCCGACACCAACTCCTGCTAACTTAAATGGATGTTCACCTTTACATTAACATTTAGTACAGGACCTGTTATCCAGAATGCTCAGGACCAAAGGTATTCCGGATAAGGGATCTTTCCGTAATTTCTTAATCATTTAACCATTAAATAAACCCAATAGGGCTGTTCTGCCCCCAATAAGGGGTAATTATATCTTAGTTGGGATCAAGTACAGGTACTGTTTTATTATTACAGAGAAAAGGGAATCATTTAACCATTAAATAAACCCAATAGGGCTGTTCTGCCCCAATAAGGGGTAATTATATCTTAGTTGGGATCAAGTACAGGTACTGTTTTATTATTACAGAGAAAAGGGAATCATTTAACCATTAAATAAACCCAATAGGGCTGTTCTGCCCCAATAAGGGGTAATTATATCTTAGTTGGGATCAAGTACAGGTACTGTTTTATTATTACAGAGAAAAGGGAATCATTTAACCATGAAATAAACCCAATAGGGCTGTTCTGCCCCAATAAGGGGTAATTATATCTTAGTTGGGATCAAGTACAGGTACTGTTTTATTATTACAGAGAAAAGGGAATCATTTAACCATTAAATAAACCCAATAGGGCTGTTCTGCCCCAATAAGGGGTAATTATATCTTAGTTGGGATCAAGTACAGGTACTGTTTTATTATTACAGAGAAAAGGGAATCATTTAACCATTAAATAAACCCAATAGGGCTGTTCTGCCCCCAATAAGGGGTAATTATATCTTAGTTGGGATCAAGTACAGGTACTGTTTTATTCTTACAGAGAAAAGGGAATCATTTAACCATTAAATAAACCCAATAGGGCTGTTCTGCCCCCAATAAGGGGTAATTATATCTTAGTTGGGATCAAGTACAGGTACTGTTTTATTCTTACAGAGAAAAGGGAATCATTTAACCATGAAATAAACCCAATAGGGCTGTTCTGCCCCAATAAGGGGTAATTATATCTTAGTTGGGATCAAGTACAGGTACTGTTTTATTATTACAGAGAAAAGGGAATCATTTAACCATTAAATAAACCCAATAGGGCTGTTCTGCCCCCAATAAGGGGTAATTATATCTTAGTTGGGATCAAGTACAGGTACTGTTTTATTCTTACAGAGAAAAGGGAATCATTTAACCATGAAATAAACCCAATAGGGCTGTTCTGCCCCAATAAGGGGTAATTATATCTTAGTTGGGATCAAGTACAGGTACTGTTTTATTATTACAGAGAAAAGGGAATCATTTAACCATTAAATAAACCCAATAGGGCTGTTCTGCCCCCAATAAGGGGTAATTATATCTTAGTTGGGATCAAGTACAGGTACTGTTTTATTATTACAGAGAAAAGGGAATCATTTAACCATTAAATAAACCCAATAGGGCTGTTCTGCCCCAATAAGGGGTAATTATATCTTAGTTGGGATCAAGTACAGGTACTGTTTTATTATTACAGAGAAAAGGGAATCATTTAACCATTAAATAAACCCAATAGGGCTGTTCTGCCCCAATAAGGGGTAATTATATCTTAGTTGGGATCAAGTACAGGTACTGTTTTATTATTACAGAGAAAAAGGAAATACATTTTAAAAATCTGAATTATTTGTTTAAAATGGACTCTATGGGAGACGGCTTTCAGTAATTTGGAGCTTTCTGGATATCGGGTTTTCGGATAACGGATCCCATACCTGTGTGATGTAGACAGTCATATTCTGATCAATTTGCAATTGGTCTTCACTTTTATTATTTGTAGTTTTTTAAAATGCTTTTACTTTTTGTAAAGCAGCTATCTGGTTTCCAGGGTTCAAATTCCCTTAACAACCAGGGAATGGTTTGGATGAGAGGCTGGTATATGAATAGGAGAGGGACTGAATAGAAAAATAATTAAAGGGGTGGTTCATCTTCAGGTTAACTTTTAGAATGTTATAGAATGGCCTATTATTAGCAGCTTTTCAATTGGTCTTTTATTTTTTATAGTTTTTGAATTATTTGCCTTCTTCTTCTGACTCTTTTGAGCTTTTGACACTATTGCTCTGTGAGGCTTCAGTTTTATTGTTATTGTTACTTTCTATTACTTACCTTTCTATTCAGCCCCTCCCCTATTCATGTACCTGTCTCTCTTTCAAAGCACTTCTCATTGCTAGGTTAAACTGAACCCTAGCAACCAGATAGCGGCTGAAATTCCAAACCAGAGAGCTGCTGTACAAAACAGACAAATAATTTAAAAAACACAAATAATAAAAAATAAAGACCAACTGCAAATTGTATCAGAATATGACTCTCTACATCAGGCTAAAAGAGTGTCGGCCAAACAGATCAACTCAAGAGCAGATAATTGGTTATGAAGTAGATTTAAAGGAGATGGGGCAAAATGCATGAGTAATGTGGGACAGACATGGGCAAAAGGGGCAATAGGAGGGGGCGGGATTTACATTAACTACATGTGGGTTCCTAGTATCTAATTATCCAACAGCGATTGTTTGTGCTCCGTCTCTATTCCAGTGCATCTATAGGGGTCTGTGGACCAACCCTTTGGAGACGTTTTCTCCTCCGGCCCCCAAAGGGTATTTTTTAGTCCAAAGCAATCAGGTTTCTTCTACAGAACTGGAGAAAGAACCTCAGACCCCAAACACCACCCAAGGCAATGGGTCTTCTTATCCCACCGCAGCGGAGCAAGAAGTTCAGACCCTGATGAAGGTGATTGAGTGGCCGGCGCCTCCGGGCCCCACAGAGTATAATTTCTCCACCAGTCCATTGACCACAGAGTTCCAGCTGCTGTTCCCACGTGGCGCCTATTATGTTGGAGAATATGTAGAAGTTCTCATCACAGCGCGGGACCACGGGGGCCGAGCAAAAGCCTACGGAGGGGATTACTTTCAGGCCAAACTGCACTCCCCAACGCTGAAGGCAGGAGTAACCGGCTCAGTCACAGACCATAGGAACGGCACGTACACGGCCTCCTTCCTGCTGCTCTGGCCGGGGCAAGTGGAGATCTCCATAAGGCTTGTCCATTCCAGTGAGGCCATAGCCGTCCATAGAACCATGAGGAACACACGTCTTGATAAGGTTAATCCTAGAGTTCCAACGTATCTCCAGTCTGTAAAACCAAACACACGGGGGTTGTCCGCCAATAAATTAACTTCTAGTATGACATAGACACTGATATTCTGAGACAATTTGCAAATTGGTCTTCATTTGTTGTGTGTGTGGTTTTTCAGTTATTTAGCTCTTTGTTCATCGGCTTTCCGGTTTGGAATTTCAGCCACTATCTGGTTGCTAGGATCTTGTTTACCTTAGCAACCAGGCAGTGGTTTAATGAGACTGGTAAATGAATAGGAGAGGAACTGAATAGAAAGATAAGTAATAAAAAGTAACAATAATCATAAAATTGGAAAATCACAAAGTAACAGATTTTGGCTTCTGGGGTCAGTGACCCCCTTTTCAAAGCTGAATGAAGATGTAGACGTGGATGGCAAAAAAAATTTGAAAACTATAAAAAAGATAAATAATGAAGACCAATTGCAAAGTTGCTAGGAATAGAACTTTCTATAACATACGAAAAGTCAATCAATGTCCTTACCCACATCCCCCACACACTGTCCCTTCTCTTCCCCAATCACAAACTCCGTTCCACCCACTCACCCCCTAGCCAATTAGCATTCTTACCCTATTCTCCCCCCACCTACATATTTTCTTACAAACCATATCCCCTATTAGTGTGATTTTACCCACTATAATAGTTCAAAGCTTTATGCCCAATGTTTTTTACTTTTGATCATTTTTTTTAACTTAACAGATCTCCTTCTATGGGACTATTGGGGAAACTACAGAAGCAATGGAGTGTCACGAGTGGCCCCAGCCTGGACCCAATGTGTGTAAATTTCTTGACCCAGACAGTGGGGAGAGATGGTACTGCAAGCGTCAGACCCAAAATCCCTGCAGCGGGTACAAAGGGGTGTTACGAGGGACCAGTAACCACACCTTCGGGGCGGAGGAACAACGGCTCCTAGATACGTAGGTTTCCCCATTGCAGCCGGGTCTGGAATCAAATTCAAAATATCTTCTGTCATTTCAGGCAATGAGTGGCCCAAACAGCCCCACAGTGGCCCAACCTTTTTGAAAATAATGTTTAGTTAACTTTTTTTTGTCAAAAAAAAAAATTCGACAGATTTGATCTGTTGAGTCCCATGGAGGCTCAGAATAGTAGAGGAATAGAATAGTCAGTGACAGTCTGTCCTAGGCACATGTTCAAGGAGAAGTCAATCCCCCTCATTATTTTCTGTTTCACCCAGTTTCAAGGGAAGTCAATATCCCTCATTGTTTTCTGTTTCACCAAGTTTCAAGGGGAAGTCAGTCCCCCTCATTATTTTCTGTTTCACCCAGTTTCAAGGGGAAGTCAATATCCCTCATTGTTTTCTGTTTCACCAAGTTTCAAGGGGAAGTCAGTCCCCCTCATTATTTTCTGTTTCACCCAGTTTCAAGGGAAGTCAATATCCCTCATTGTTTTCTGTTTCACCAAGTTTCAAGGGGAAGTCAGTCCCCCTCATTATTTTCTGTTTCACCCAGTTTCAAGGGGAAGTCAATATCCCTCATTGTTTTCTGTTTCACCAAGTTTCAAGGGGAAGTCAGTCCCCCTCATTATTTTCTGTTTCACCCAGTTTCAAGGGAAGTCAATATCCCTCATTGTTTTCTGTTTCACCAAGTTTCAAGGGGAAGTCAGTCCCCCTCATTATTTTCTGTTTCACCCAGTTTCAAGGGGAAGTCAATATCCCTCATTGTTTTCTGTTTCACCCAGTTTCAAGGGGAAGTCAATATCCCTCATTGTTTTCTGTTTCACCTAGTTTCAAGGGGAAGTCAATCCCCCTCATTATTTTCTGTTTCACCCAGTTTCAAGGGGAAGTCAATATCCCTCATTGTTTTCTGTTTCACCAAGTTTTAAGGGGAAGTCAATCCCCCTCATTATTTTCTGTTTCACCCCGTTTCAAGGGGAAGTCAATATCCCTCATTGTTTTCTGTTTCACCTAGTTTCAAGGGGAAGTCAATCCCCCTCATTATTTTCTGTTTCACCTAGTTTCAAGGGGAAGTCAATCCCCCTCATTATTTTCTGTTTCACTCAGTTTCAAGGGAAAGTCAATATCCCTCATTGTTTTCTGTTTCACCTAGTTTCAAGGGGAAGTCAATCCCCCTCATTATTTTCTGTTTCACCTAGTTTCAAGGGGAAGTCAATCCCCCTCATTATTTTCTGTTTCACTCAGTTTCAAGGGGAAGTCAATATCCCTCATTGTTTTCTGTTTCGCCAAGTTTCAAAGGGAAGTCAATCCCCCTCATTGTTTTCTGTTTCACCTAGTTTCAAGGGGAAGTCAATCCCCCTCATTATTTTCTGTTTCACCTAGTTTCAAGGGGAAGTCAATCCCCCTCATTATTTTCTGTTTCACCTAGTTTCAAGGGGAAGTCAATCCCCCTCATTATTTTCTGTTTCACCTAGTTTCAAGGGGAAGTCAATCCCCCTCATTATTTTCTGTTTCACCTAGTTTCAAGGGGAAGTCAATCCCCCTCATTATTTTCTGTTTCACCTAGTTTCAAGGGGAAGTCAATATCCCTCATTGTTTTCTGTTTCACCTAGTTTCAAGGGGAACTCAATCCCCCTCATTGTTTTCTGTTTCACACAGTTTCAAGGGGAACTCAATCCCCCTCATTGTTTTCTGTTTCACACAGTTTCAAGGGGAAGTTAACCCCACTGTTTCTGTTTCACCCACTTTCAAGGGGAAGTTAACCCCTCATCATTTTCTATTCCACATGTTTTCAAGGGGAAGTGAAACGTAAACACATTTTTGTTTTCCAAGAATGAGCGCCAATAAAATGGCTGCTGGAGCACTTCCTGTTTGGGAAAAATAAAGAGGATTCATGGAATGAATGTCCATTTGAACTCGAATTTTTCAAGTTTTTTTTTAAATCCACTCAAATTTTCTGTCTTTTTCCACTCACCACTGCCCCATATAGAGCTGGCACCCATAGGGCCCCATAGCACTCACATTGGCAAATAAATTAGATGCATGACTGGGCCACTGAATGCAATAACTTGCCCAGACCCAGTAGAATACCCGGTGTGACTGCTTTTGTACCCCTGATGGTGCCTAACTCTGTCTTCTGTCCCTTTATGGATCCCCAGGTCTGTAAAGGAGAAACTTATTAGATCCAAAGTTAACCCATTCCAAGTCCTGCCTTCAAACAACAGCACAGGTAAGTGGGTTTTGCTCCTCCTCCCAGACAAGGTGCAGGATGGGGGATGCCAGGGTGCTGTCTGTGTACAGAACAGAAATGCTTTCTCTTACTGGAATCCTAAGGGTGAAGACACACAGAGCTATTTAGTAGCAGCTACTTGTCACAGCTACTGAACCCCAGAAACCCCCTGCCATAGACAATACTGAGAATTGCCTCTGCTAAACACACGTAGGGACAATTACCATATATACTCGAGTATAAGCCGATCCGAATATAAGCCGAGGTACCTAATTTTACCTAAGAAAACTGGAAAAACGTATTGACTAAAATTACACTAAATGAGGCATCAGTGGGGTATATGTTTTTAAATATTTAATTCAAAGAAAAACAGTAAATTAGCTCTGTATGTGGAGAAGAGGGTCAACAAAAACAATATGGTATCAACAATGATAACTTGTGAGTACTACCCCCTTAGCTCAATCAGCAACCAAGCTAAAACACAAAGAGTTAAAATCCTTCAAAACTATATATAGTTTATAGAGAATATAAAGTGCAATGTATAGTGCAGAATGGGACAGGTGAGGATGGGAGATGAAGATGAATCTGAGAGCAGGCCGGGGCACTGGAGGGTCTGGTTGCGGGGGCCTAATTTAAACACAAAGGACAGAGGGTGCTAGTCTGGAGGGACCCATGGCACCCGACTCAAGTATAAGCCGAGGGTGACTTTTTCAGCACATTTTGGGTGCTGAAAAACTATACTTATACTCAAGTATATACAGTATCAGTAAATAATCAGCATTGTCTGTTTCAGTAGCCATGACAAGTAGCTGCTACTAGTAGCTCTGTGTGTCTTCTCCCTTACTGGGTAAGTGGTTTCAGATAATGGTATTTATTAGATAATGGGTCAGATTAAAAAACTATTGATTCTATTGGAAAAGTGAATTAGACTAAACAGCCCCTTGGATTTGCAGATGGTTTCAGTAAGAGCTTTAATAACCTACATGAGCACAATTTCTCCAGTATAAGTAGTTCTCACAATTCCCACCAATCATAATATGATCCCATACAGCAGTGCAGCCCCCTCTGTGTGGCCCCCACCTGTCTGGCTGCTTTGATGACTTACCTTTGTGTAAGATTTAAATGGTATCAGTACCATACTCTGTCAGTATCAGTAATGGTATCAGTACCATACTCTGCCTGCCCTATGCTGCCTGTGTGTGCCATACTCTGCCTGCCCTACCCTGCCTGTGTGTGCCATACTCTGTCTGCCCTATGCTACCTGTGTGTGCCATACACACAGTCAGCATAGGGCAGGCAGAGTATGGCACACACAGGCAGCATAGGGCAGGTAGAGTATGGCACACACAGGCAGCATAGGGCAGGCAGAGTATGGCACACACAGGCAGGGTAGGAAAGGCAGAGTATGGCACACAGGCAGCATAGGACAGACAGAGTTTGGCACACACAGGCAGCATAGGGCAGGCAGAGTATGGCACACACAGGCAGGGTACGGCAGGCAGAGTATGGCACACATAGGCAGCATAGGGCAGACAGAGTATGGCACACACAGGCAGAGTATGGCACACACAGGCAGCATAGGGCAGGCAGAGTATGGCAAACACAGGCAGCATAGGGCAGACAGAGTATGGAACACACAGGCAGGGTAGGGCAGGCCGAGTATGGCACACAGGCAGCATAGGACAGACAGGGTATGGCACACACAGGAAGCATAGGGAAGGCAGAGTATGGCACACACAGGCAGGGTACGGCAGGCAGAGTATGGCACACACAGGCAGCATAGGGCAGACAGAGTATAGCACACACAGGCAGGGTAGGGCAGGCAGAGTATGGTACACACAGGCAGCATAGGGCAGACAGAGTATAGCACACACAGGCAGGGTAGGGCAGGCAGAAAATGGTACACACAGGCAGCATAGGGCAGGCAGAGTATGGCACACACAGGCAGGGTAGGGCAGGCAGAGTATGGCACACACAGGCAGGGTAGGACAGGCAGAGTATGGCACACACAGGCAGCATAGGGCAGGCAGAGTATGGAACAGACAGGCAGCATAGGGCAGGCAGAGTATGGCACACACAGGCAGGGTAGGGCAGGCAGAGTATGGAACACACAGGCAGCATAGGGCAGGCAGAGTATGGCACACAGAGGCAGCATAGGGAAGGCAGAGTATGGCACACACAGGCAGCATAGGGCAGGCAGAGTATGGCACACACAGGCAGGGTAGAGAAGGCAGAGTATGGCACACACAGGCAGCATAGGGCAGGCAGAGTATGGCACACAAAGGCAGGGTAGGGAAGGCAGAGTATGGCACACACAGGCAGCATAGGGCAGGCAGAGTATGGCATACACAGGCAGCATAGGGCAGGCAGAGTATGGCACACATAGGCAGGGTAGGGAAGGCAGAGTATGGCACACACAGGCAGCATAGGGCAGGCAGAATATGGCACACATAAGCAGGGTAGGGCAGGCAGGGTATGGCACACACAGGCAGGGTAGGGAAGGCAGAGTATGGCACACACAGGCAGGGTAGGGAAGGAAGAGTATGGCAGGTTTTTGCTGTACTACCACCTTTAATATGGATATGGTCATATAATAACATGGGTGTGGTCTCAAGTGGGTGTGTTTTTAAAAAGGGGAGTGGTCAACTAAGTATGGCACAAACAGGCAGGGTAGGGAAGGCAGAGTATGGCACACACAGGCAGCATAGGGCAGGCAGAGTATGGCACAAACAGGCAGGGTAGGGAAGGCAGAGTATGGCACACACAGGCAGCATAGGGCAGGCAGAGTATGGCACACATAGGCAGGGTAGGGAAGGCAGAGTATGGCACACACAGGCAGCATAGGGCAGGCAGAATATGGCACACATAAGCAGGGTAGGGCAGGCAGAGTATGGCACACACAGGCAAAGTAGGGAAGGCAGAGTATGGCACACACAGGCAGCATAGGGCAGGCAGAGTATGGCACACATAGGCAGGGTAGGGAAGGCAGAGTATGGCACACACAGGCAGCATAGGGCAGGCAGAATATGGCACACATAAGCAGGGTAGGGAAGGCAGAGTATGGCACACACAGGCAAAGTAGGGAAGGCAGAGTATGGCACACACAGGCAGCATAGGGCAGGCAGAGTATGGCACAAACAGGCAGGGTAGGGAAGGCAGAGTATGGCACACACAGGCAGCATAGGGCAGGCAGAGTATGGCCCACAAAGGCAGGGTAGGGAAGGCCGAGTATGGCACACACAGGCAGCATAGGGCAGGCAGAGTATGGCACACACAGGCAGCATAGGGCAGGCAGAGTATGGCACACAAAGGCAGGGTAGGGAAGGCCGAGTATGGCACACACAGGCAGGGTAGGGAAGGCAGAGTATGGCAGGTTTTTGCTGTACTACCACCTTTAATATGGATATGGTCATATGATAACATGGGTGTGGTCTCAAGTGGGTGTGTTTTTAAAAAGGGGAGTGGTCAACACTTCTTCCATTATCAGCCCTCCACCATGTAGGCCAGAAAAATTCCGCCCTCGGTACCACAGAAGTTGGACAGCACTGCCATACAGTAAAAGGATTCCCAGGCTACTTGGCCTCATTACCTTTTCCCGCTGCTCTACAGCTGCCAGGTTTTAGGCACAAGGTGCCCTTTATTCAACCACAAGACCTACGTAGTCCTAGTCCTTGGTTCCCTGATGGATACTGGCCTACATCTATCCCTCACCATCTACAGTGAGCTCCACACAATCTGCCCACCTAGTAACTATTTAGATAAACTCTATTTATGAAGGTATACCTGCCCCTTACAAAGCTAATAGGGTTCCATGCAGACCTGAAGCTGGAAAGGTTTTGATGGGTTTATAAAGTTCTTGTTTCCCCTTCAGATAATAGAAGCATTTGCTCTCCTGGCCTTCCGATCCCGGACCCTTCTGGGTTCTATTACCAGGACTTCTGGAAGTCCCGCGCCTGCAAGAACAGAGCTTTCCCCAGTCTATCTGCGGTTACACAGTGCCTGGCTGGCAAGGCCCTCTACTTGTTTGGAGATTCAACAACTCATCAGTGGTGGAAACATCTGAATGAGTACATACCAAGTGAGTGCTAATCATGTTAATGGCTGGAGTAGACACCACAAACATCATGGGAAATTAACATGTAATTATTACTGCACTGGGTGTGGCCCCTTCCCATGTGTTGTACTGTATCTCCCACCTACACCCCAGTTCCAGCATCTCCTCCCCAACTGAATTTCCCCCCTTTTGATGTCATTTCAGCTCTTCTGGAAATAAACCTCTATGTGCAGCTCCCAGGGGTCCTGGCGGGGCCACGTGTGGCTGTAGACAGAGAGCACAATTTTTTGATGCAGTGGCAAGGGCACCAGACGGCACTAACCTTGGCAACTGGTGATGAACAAGCCCTCCCTTTTGTAGCTAATGAATTGGACCGGTTGAGTGGGGAAGGGTTGGTGGTTGTTATAAACTGCATGGCCCATTTTATCTTAAACCCAGTGAAAGGCTATGTACACAGGCTCCGCAGCATTCGCGACTCTGTCCTCCGGCTAATGAAGCGCAGCCCGTTAACCAAGGTCTTCATCAAGTCTGGTAACACTGGATACAAGCTCACCTATGGCAGTGATTGGCTGTCCCTTCAGTTGGACACGGTAATGAGGGCCATGTTCTCTGGTCTGCCTGTTACTATACTGGACAACTGGCAAATGACCACCTGCCATTACCTACCCCAAGAACTCCATCCTGGGCCAGTTATTGTCAAGAATGAGATTGACTTATTGTTGTCCTTCATCTGCCCAACGTGACACACAAGACGAGCCACAATCTGGCCACCATCGAATTATCAATGAATTCTACTAAAGACAATCTCATTCTTCCATTAAAGTGACCAGTTTCCTTCAGCAAATGAGCACATTGCCGACCAATGGAGCAAGTTGGCAACTGAAATATTGCCCAGAGCCCAGAAAGTGTAGCCCAAGGCCTGAGGCTCTTTCACATTGTATATTCCAACTGTGTGGCATTCTTGTAGCACCAATAGGATTCATCTGTTACTGATACTTTAAAGAGAGACAACAATTAACCTGATGTGCAAATATATCGTGAGTAATGTGCCCCCTGTTGTAAAATATAGGGATATTATAAGTCCCCGAGGAGTTCC
Organism: Xenopus tropicalis; assembly: GCF_000004195.4. Taxonomy (NCBI): domain Eukaryota; kingdom Metazoa; phylum Chordata; class Amphibia; order Anura; family Pipidae; genus Xenopus; species Xenopus tropicalis. Next base: position 151,428,821 of record NC_030682.2, on the reverse strand, counting down.
TTATAATATATAGTAAATAAAGTACCCCCTATTGTAACATATAGGGATATTATAAGCCCCCGAGGAGTTCCTTATAATATATAGTGAATAAAGTGCCCCCTATTGTAACATATAGGGATATTATAAGTCCCAGAGGAGTTCCTTATAATATATAGTGAATAAAGTGCCCCCTATTGTAACATATAGGGATATTATAAGCCCCCGAGGGGTTCCTTATAATATATAGTGAATAAAGTGCCCCCTATTGTAACATATAGGGATATTATAAGCCCCCGAGGAGTTCCTTATAATATATAGTGAATAAAGTGCCCTCTGTTGTAAAATATAGGGATATTATAAGTCCCCGAAGAGTTCCTTATAATATATAGTGAATAAAGTGCCCCCTATTGTAACATATAGGGATATTATAAGCCCCCGGGGGGTTCCTTATAATATATAGTGAATAAAGTGCCCCCTATTGTAACATATAGGGATATTATAAGTCCCAGAGGAGTTCCTTATAATATATAGTGAATAAAGTGCCCCCTATTGTAACATATAGGGATATTATAAGCCCCCGAGGGGTTCCTTATAATATATAGTGAATAAAGTGCCCCCTATTGTAACATATAGGGATATTATAAGCCCCCGAGGAGTTCCTTATAATATATAGTGAATAAAGTGCCCTCTGTTGTAAAATATAGGGATATTATAAGCCCCCGAGGAGTTCCTTATAATATATAGTGAATAAAGTGCCCCCTATTGTAACATATAGGGATATTATAAGCCCCCGAGGGGTTCCTTATAATATATAGTGAATAAAGTGCCCCCTATTGTAACATATAGGGATATTATAAGCCCCCGGGGGGTTCCTTATAATATATAGTGAATAAAGTACCCCTATTGTAACATATAGGGATATTATAAGCCCCCGAGGAGTTCCTTATAATATATAGTGAATAAAGTACCCCCTATTGTAACATATAGGGATATTATAAGTCCCAGAGGAGTTCCATGGCCATATAAAGGTGCGAGGCTGAAGGCTGAGTGCTTTTATACAGGTCATGGCACTCTAAGGTGACTTCTAATATCCTCATACATTACAACTTTATTATAATATACAAGTTTCAGTGAGTCCCATGATAACTGACATCACTAAATTCAATAAGGATATAATTTACAGTTTGGTCCCATAGGGAAATGATCAAGCTGTATATTATATATATATAGTCAAGCTGTGTGTCTGCACTCTAAACCAGTTTAACAGATGGGTGCTGAAGTCAAAATATGTAAATACCTATAAACAGGACCAGCACACCACTTCACAGCAAGTCTTTATATATATATACACACATTACCCCTTATTGGGGCAGAACAGTCCTATTGGTTAAATGATTCCCTTTTCTCTGTAATAATAAAACAGTACCTGTACTTGATCCCAACTAAGATATAATTACCCCTTATTGGGGCAGAACAGCCCTATTGGGGTTATTTAATGGTTAAATGATTCCCTTTTCTCTGTAATAATAAAACAGTACCTGTACTTGATCCCAACTAAGATATAATTACCCCTTATTGGGGGCAGAACAGTCCTATTGGGTTTATTTAATGGTTAAATGATTCCCTTTTCTCTGTAATAATAAAACAGTACCTGTACTTGATCCCAACTAAGATATAATTACCCCTTATTGGGGCAGAACTGCCCTATTGGGTTTATTTAATGGTTAAATGATTCCCTTTTCCCTGTAATAATAAAACAGTACCTGTACTTGATCCCAACTAAGATATAATTACCCCTTATTGGGGCAGAACAGCCCTATTGGGTTTATTTCATGGTTAAATGATTCCCTTTTCTCTGTAATAATAAAACAGTACCTGTACTTGATCCCAACTAAGATATAATTACCCCTTATTGGGGGCAGAACAGCCCTATTGGGTTTATTTCATGGTTAAATGATTCCCTTTTCTCTGTAATAATAAAACAGTACCTGTACTTGATCCCAACTAAGATATAATTACCCCTTATTGGGGGCAGAACAGCCCTATTGGGTTTATTTAATGGTTAAATGATTCCCTTTTCTCTGTAATAATAAAACAGTACCTGTACTTGATCCCAACTAAGATATAATTACCCCTTATTGGGGCAGAACTGCCCTATTGGGTTTATTTAATGGTTAAATGATTCCCTTTTCCCTGTAATAATAAAACAGTACCTGTAGTTGATCCCAACTAAGATATAATTACCCCTTATTGGGGCAGAACAGCCCTATTGGGTTTATTTAATGGTTAAATAATTTTATCAGGTATGGAGATCCAAATTACGGAAAGACCCTTTATCTGGAAAATCCCAGGTCCCAATCATTCTGGATAATGGGTCCCATGCCCGTAATTGCAGTTTTCTTATTTATTTAGCACAAAAACTTTATTGAATCAGTGAATGAACTCCTGGCATTCTGAATGAGTGTTAAGCTTTGGTTAAAATTGTTTTCTAATTAAGGGATTAACTTTTCCTTATAACTCATGTATTATGTATCATGTACTGATTTCATGGCACTTAATGAAGCCAATAATAGACAAAAATAATCATAATACCGGTTCCACAACTTCAGAATGAAATGTAACTTCAATTATTGCTTGAATCACATCACACCGTGAATATAATGAAGGGAGAGGCAAATTATCAGCACAAAATCATTTCGCAGAATTACAGTAGGTACAAGAATACTTTTTAGGAATTCAGAACACTAGAAAGCGTTTGGCTCTGTGTCAGCAATGAATATAATGGGGGAATAAAGTCTGAACGGACTAGGAAGGTTTAGGTTTAACCTTTTTACTGCCAACGATGTATGGGATACGTCGTGGCAGTAAAAGGGCTTAAATGCCAATGACGTGTCCCATACGTCTTTGGCATTTAAAGGCTGCTCTCTGCAGCGGCGGAATGTGCCGCTGCTGCAGAGAGTTTCTATCGATGACAGCCCCCCTGGGCAATGAACCAGGGGGGCTGTCATGTGGGTCGCATCGCGTCTGCTGCTTCCCCCCTAGCGCCGGCCCACTGGAGGAGGAGGCGATCGGGTCTTCAGGACAGGTAAGGTGTTTTGTTTTTTTTTTGCATTTACACACTTACACACACACTCAGGCCTGGATTTGTGACAAGGCCACAAAGGCCCAGGCCTAGGGTGGCAGAAATTTAGGGGCGACATGCAACTCCGCTGCAACAAAATTGTGACATTTTGCTCCCATACAGAGCAACGGGGACTTCTTCCCACTGCTACGTATGGGAGTTTAAATGCCCGCACAATGCGCACTTGCAGTGGTAGGGGGGAGAGATGTTTGTTTGCGCATTCACGTGTGGGGGGGCGAATGAGGGGGCGCCCTTGGGGTGCCTGGATTTGAAATCCGGCGCTGCACACACTATATATATAATATACTATACTATATAATGTTTACCCATTATAGATTTGGGGGGATGTGTACTTTCCAAAAATATATGGCTTTCTGGGGTGAATGTACTTTTTTGTAGCATTATCCCACATAAAGGATGTAAATGTGTTGATTTTGCAGGAGCTGAAATGATAGATCATATGGGGGTATGTTCCCATTGGGGCCCCTACATGCCACATACTTAGCTAAACCTATACATATTGGGCATCAAACTATTCAGTGGACCCCTGGCTTTCATATTTAGGGTGTTTTATCTTGGAACGTAACACTATGTAGGAGATAAGATGCTGCAAAATGGAAGCTTTGAGGGGATTTTTGGAAATGTCATCAAAATTGCTAACTTTATAAAAGCTGTGCGGCTTGGTACTTTGGAGTAGAAAGACATGGGTACCCATTTTAGATTCGCGGGAATGTGTACTTTCCAAAAATATATGACTTTCTGAGATGAGTGTACTTTTTACTAGCTTTATTCCACATATAATGATGTAAATGTGTTGATTTTGCTGGAGCTGAAATAATGATTAATCATATGGGGGTATGTTCCCATTGGGGCCCCTACATGCCACATACTTAGCTAAACCTATACATATTGGGCATCAAACTGTTCAGTGGACCCCTGGAATTCATATTTAGGGTGTTTTATGTGGTTACTTTATGACCTGTAGGAGATAAGATACTATAGACTGGAAGCTTTGAAGCGATTTTTAAAAAAAATCACAAATTTTGATAAAAACCAATAACTTTAGGAAAGCATTGCGACTTGATAGTTTGGAGCAGACAGACAGTTGTGCCTATTCTGTATTTCCCATTATCTGTTCTTTCTAAATATGTATAATTTTCTGGGATAAACCTTCTGTTAGTGGAATTTTTGGCCTTGAAATCTAGAGTATCCAGCTTTCTGAAGCAGTGCTTTGGGAAGTTCCTAGGGTACTGCTGGGAGTTTTTGACCTATACAAGTGAGAAATCTCCATAAAACTATATATATTTGGTATTGGCACGTTCAGGAGACATGGGACTTTCCAAATCAGTTGTATATTTGTGCATAAAATAATTTTTGTTTCTAGTATGTGTGTTTATATTATGGAAAATTAGATTTTTTTTGCATTTTTAGACATTTAGAAGCCTATATCTTGTTACAGAATTGGAATTACACAAAAATTCTACCATATTTTGAAATTTAGGTTGTTCTGAAAAAAACGATATATTGTTTTCCTGGGTAAACTAAAAGTCCCCCCGAGGAAAGGCCCCTAAAGTGAAACAGTGCAAAATGTTCAAAAACTGTCTGGCAGTACAGGTTCCGCTTTGACCAAAATGGCTGGCAGTAAAAGGGTTAAGAGCCCTAACCGCTGCTTCTCTATTGGTACAAACCCAAACCTGTGGGATTATCTCTGTAACCAAAATACATTTCCTTGAAAACCGAACAGACTGTTCTTCGACTTTTTCGTATTATTATTCTTAGCGCCCCCCATTGTCTAAACGCTGCTCCTCCTACAGGTTTAGGGGTACAACACCCAGATTCCCCACACATCTTCGCCCTATAGCGGAGCAGGCTGCTTGTGCTTTTCTAAGGGATCCCGCCCCCCGTCTTTTTGTGGCGCCGCTCCGAACCCCCCGATTTTCCCATTGACTTTGACAGGGAAGATTTTCAAACTGCTGCCGCACTTACAGCTTTGAGGCCACACCCCCCAAACTTGAATCACACAGTCATGGGCTCAGCCTGAATGAAAATATCATGACTGTTGGATGCCCTAAAGTGGGCGGAGCTCTGAAAAGCCAATCAGATTTTACCTATTGACTAGGCAAAAAATCCAACCTGCTGCCAGTCGCACAGTAATAACACCGGGGTCCCCAAACTTTGCAGAGCCACCAACAGCCAATCAGATTTTTATCTCTTGACTTTCAATGGGGAAATCCAACCTGCTGCCAGTCTCACAGTAATAACCCCCGGGGTCCCCAAACTTTTCACAGTTGGTCACTAGGGGACTGGAGCCACTAACAGCCAATCAGATTTCACCTACTGAGTTTTATCAGTTTGATGCCAGGGTTCCCAAACTTTGCACAGTCAGTCATTGGGTGACTACATACTCAAGGTTAGAAAAAGTGGGCGGGGCCACCAAAAGCCAATCACATTTCTTTCATTGTTTTTAGTGGGGAAATTTTAACTGCAGCCATTCACACATGTTTAATGTCAGGGTCCCCAAACTTTGCACAGTTTGTCACTGGGTGAGAATGTTCCAAGTTTAGAAAAGTGGGTGGGGCTAACAACAGCCAATCAGTTTTCGCCTATAGACGTCATATGTTTAAATTTAAACTGCTGCCATTCTTTAACTATTAATACTAAGGTCCCCAAACTTTGCAGAGCTGGTCACCAGGTAACTACAGTTCAGAGTTGGAAAAAAGTGGGTGGAGCCACCAACAGCCAATCAGATTTAAACTATTGATTTTCAATGGGGAAATCCAACCTGCTGCCATTCAGTATTAACACCAGGGTCATTGAGAGACTGCATTTTTAGGTTTTAAAAAGTGGGTGGAGCCACCAACAGCCAATCAGACTCCTTTATTGATTTTTTTTGGTTTAAATTTAAAATGCTGCCTTTATCACACTATTTATGTCAGGGTTCCCAAACTTTGCCCAGTCAGTCACTGGGTGACTACGTATTCAGGGTTAGAACAACTGGGGGGAGCCACCAACAGCCAATCCATTTCCACCCATTAAATTTAATTGATGCTTAAGTATTAATTACAGGGTTGTTAAACTTTTCAAAGTTAGTCACTGGGTATTTGACTTCATATGTTTAAATTTAAACTGCTGCCGTTCTTTAAATATTAATACTAAGGTCCCCAAACCAGAGTTAGTCACCAGGTAACTGAGGTTCTGAGGGCCACCAACAGCCAATCACATTTCACCTATTTACTTTCAATGGTGAAGTGTAAAATGCTGTCAGTCCCATAATATTTATGCCTAAATCCCCAGACTTTGCACAGTTGGGCACTGGGGGACTGCAGTTCAAAAAAAGAAAAAGTGGGTTGGGCCACTAACCAATCAGATTTCATCTATTGAATTTCATTGCTGCTGTTTGATGGGGCAGCAATCTCAGCCCTCATTAATAAACCTGAAGCATTTGGGAAAGGGATCAGTTTGTGTACCAATTAGTTTCTAAATGTCTCATTTGTAGTGTAGTGGGGATAATGTAGAACCTGTCCCATAATGCTGTTTTCCCCCCAACCATAGGGACAACTAAAGGTTCTATATCTGCTGTAAGGCTACAGGCTACTGATATTTGAAAATACAAGGATCAGTCATTCTCTGTCTGGCAGTCCAGATGGGCAACAGACTAAAGCAGGGCGACCAGTGGTGAAGAACATTGGCCACAATCAGCCTCCTTAGATGTTCTGAGATGTTTGCTTAAAGCAATGTAGATTAACTCTCAATTTAATGTAATTAAGTTACTTTTCTCCATGTAATAATTTTTCTGGTGGTGGCTTGTAGATGATGACAGGAAAGGATAACACAAAATAGACCCCATATTGGTACCCCATACTCCTGAGTTAAAAACCAGTAATGCCAATTAGTGATGAGCACAACGGTGCTCAATGTAAATTATAAACTATATACAAGGAGGATTGTTGTCCCTCAGATGGTGCATATCCTCAGTCAGCTTGTCCACTTTCTGATGGAAGAGGCTGATCTCCTGAGTGAGGCCGACAACCATATCAAACAGCACAGGCTGACAGGTTTAGGTTGCCACATCATGTGGTGCCTCCTCTTGTTCCTATAAGCATGGCAGGTATGGGGCAGGGCATCTATAAGCATGGCAGGTATAGGGCAGGGCATCTATAAGCATGGCAGGTATGGGGCGGGCATCTATAAGCATGGCAGGTATGGGGCAGGGCATCTATAAGCATGGCAGGTATGGGGCAGGGCATCTATAAGCATGGCAGGTATGGGGCAGGGCATCTATAAGCATGACAGGTATGGGCAGGGCATCTATAAGCATGGCAGGTATGGGGCAGGGCGTCTATAAGCATGGCAGGTATGGGGCAGGGCATCTATAAGCATGGCAGGTATGGGGCAGGGCATCTATAAGCATGGCAGGTATGGGGCAGGGCATCTATAAGCATGGCAGGTATGGGGCAGGGCATCTATAAGCATGGCAGGTATGGGGCAGGGCATCTATAAGCATGACAGGTATGGGGCAGGGCGTCTATAAGCATGGCAGGTATGGGGCAGGGCATCTATAAGCATGACAGGTATGGGGCAGGGCGTCTATAAGCATGGCAGGTATGGGGCAGGGCATCTATAAGCATGGCAGGTATGGGGCAGGGCATCTATAAGCATGACAGGTATGGGGCAGGGCGTCTATAAGCATGGCAGGTATGGGGCAGGACATCTATAAGCATGACAGGTATGGGGCAGGGCATCTATAAGCATGGCAGGTATGGGGCAGGACATCTATAAGCATGGCAGGTATGGGGCAGGGCATCTATAAGCATGACAGGTATGGGGCAGGGCATCTATAAGCATGACAGGTATGGGGCAGGGCGTCTATAAGCATGGCAGGTATGGGGCAGGACATCTATAAGCATGGCAGGTATGGGGCAGGGCATCTATAAGCATGGCAGGTATGGGCAGGGCATCTATAAGCATGGCAGGTATGGGGCAGGGCATCTATAAGCATGACAGGTATGGGGCAGGGCATCTATAAGCATGGCAGGTATGGGGCAGGACATCTATAAGCATGGCAGGTATGGGGCAGGACATCTATAAGCATGGCAGGTATGGGGCAGGCAACACCATTAAGAGATTTTTTTGTAGCAGATAATCTCTATTTAAATAATGTGCAATTGTGGCTATTGTTCCAATCCTAATGTTAAAGTATTTACATAAACACATTTTTGCTCAAAAATAGCAAAATAAATAGAAAACAAGTGACTACAAGACTTCACTTTTCCATTTAAATACTGAATATTTTCTGCCTTTATTGGGCAGGTACACACATAGTGGCCATTACCCCCACAGTACATGCAAAGATTATTCTCCCTTCTGCGATCTCTTTCCACTGCAGAAAGAGAACCCCTAATAAACCCTAATTGCATGGGTTTCTATTGGAGCAGAATAGGTGCTGGGGCAGAAGGGGTAAGGGAAGGATCAGCCACAGGTTTAGCAAAGACACCGGCTCAGTTTCTCTTGCTGTCTCTCAGTAAAATGCAAATAAATGTCTATACATAACTTAATAAAGTCATCCAGATTCACTGGATTCAAGAAAACACAGGAGGGCTCCCCTGGGTCACTAATCCCTGCATGTGTTGCAGGTTAGAATGTAAAGTAGTTATAACCTGAGCCATAGAACTCACTTGCTGACTCAAATTGGCACGAGCTTGCTCAGTAGCAGCAGAATCCACGCTGGGCGCAGCTTCCTCCTTGGTGTCCATGGCCCATTATAATGTCACAATGGTAACCCAAAACCCAGAACAATTGCCAAGGTCCCGGTTACAGCTCATGTTTCTGCCTATAACTACTGCCTTTTGCTTTGGGTGGAGCCCTCTGCTACTCGGGTGCCGCCAGGTCTTAAAGTGAGAGGACTAGGGCAAAGGTTCTAGGCAAGCAAGGGTACCAGATCATTAGAAGGAACTCAAGAAGCTTACTAGAGTCGGTGTAAGGCAGGCCGGGTCACAACCAGAACAGAAGCGCAGTATAAAATCAGGATCCAGAAGAGAAGTCAAACAGCCAAGGGGTCAGTCCAGGCGGAGTTTACTCAAAGTCAGGATTCAGGCATGGGTCAGGCCCAAATACACAGAACAGGGGCACACCCAGGAACTTCACTAGAAAAACCTATAACAGGCAATGACTGAGTGCAGAGCAGAGGGTATATAGGCAGGTTGGTTGTTAACACAGAGCCCCTGTGACCAGATTATCAACATATAAAACTAACCCTGCCTACATGTACATACAAGGGTTACCTTAGCACGGAACCAGGGCCTAAACTGTTTGCTCATATAGAGTGGTAAAGATACTGCACAGCAGCCTGCAGGTCACAGGTTCAATTCTGGGCAGGATTTTACAACACCAGAATAAATCTGATTATATTTTAGAAGCCACAGGTATATTATTAAAAAGGGTCAGACCCCAAACCAGACATATTACAATATTTTTGCAGGAATAACAACAATATAATTAGGAGCCTTTTCCAACCCCTAAGTAGATGATATTTTACCAGGAGTAGCAACAATATAATTAGGAGCCATTTCCGAAAATTAGAAAAAATTAGATGATACTGTGGCAGCAGCAGGTAGATTATTTGAAAACAACAGACCCCAAATTAGAAGACACTGCACAATATTTTAGCAGGAGTAGCAACAATATAATTAGGAGCCTTTTCTGGCACCAAAGTAGAGGATATTTTGCAGGAGTAGCAACAACATCATTAGGAGCCTTTTCCGGTCCCAAAGTAGAGGATATTTTGCAGGAGTAGCAACAACATTATTAGGAGCCGTTTCCGGCACCAAAGTAGAGGATATTTTGCAGGAGTAGCAACAACATTATTAGGAGCCTTTTCGGCACCAAAGTAGAGGATATTTTGCAGGAGTAGCAACAATATCATTAGGAGCCTTTTCCGACCCCAAAGTAGAGGATATTTTGCAGGAGTAGCAACAATATCATTAGGAGCCTTTTCCGACCCCAAAGTAAAGGATATGTTGCAGGAGTAGCAACAATATAATTAGGAGCCTTTTCCGACCCCAAAGTAGAGGATATTTTGCAGGAGTAGCAACAATATAATTATGAGCCTTTTCCGGCACCAAAGTAGAGGATATTTTGCAGGAGTAGCAACAACATCATTAGGAGCCTTTTCCGGTCCCAAAGTAAAGGATATTTTGCAGGAGTAGCAACAATATTATTAGGAGCCGTTTCCGGCACCAAAGTAGAGGATATTTTGCAGGAGTAGCAACAACATTATTAAGAGACTTTTCCGGCACCAAAGTAGAGCATATTTTGCAGGAGTAGCAACAATATCATTAGGAGCCTTTTCCGACCCCAAAGTAGAGGATATTTTGCAGGAGTAGCAACAATATCATTAGGAGCCTTTTCTGACCCCAAAGTAAAGGATATTTTGCAGGAGTAGCAACAATATCATTAGGAGCCTTTTCCAACCCCAAAGTAGAGGAAATTTTGCAGGAGTAGCAACAATATAATTAGGAGCCTTTTCCAGTCCCAAAGTAGAGGATATTTTGCAGGAGTAGCAACAATATAATTAGGAGCCTTTTCCAACCCCAAAGTAGAGGAAATTTTGCAGGAGTAGCAACAATATAATTAGGAGCCTTTTCCAGTCCCAAAGTAGAGAATATTTTGCAGGAGTAACAACAACATTATTAGGAGCCTTTTACGGCCCCAAAGTAGAGGATATTTTGCAGGAGTAGCAACAATATCATTAGGAGCCTTTTCCAACCCCAAAGTAGAGGATATTTTGCAGGAGTAGCAACAACATCATTAGGAGCCTTTTCCAACCCCAAAGTAGAGGATATTTTGCAGGAGTAGCAACAACATCATTAGGAGCCTTTTCCAACCCCAAAGTAGAGGATATTTTGCAGGAGTAGCAAGAATATCATTAGGAGCCTTTTCCGGCCCCAAAGTAGAGGATATTTTGCAGGAGTAGCAACAATATCATTAGGAGCCTTTTCCAACCCCAAAGTAGAGGATATTTTGCAGGAGTAGCAAGAATATCATTAGGAGCCTTTTCCGGTCCCAAAATAGAGGATATTTTGCAGGAGCAGCAACAACATTATTAGGAGCCTTTTCTGACCCCAAAGTAGAGGATATTTTGCAGGAGTAGCAACAACATCATTAGGAGCCTTTTCTGACCCCAAAGTAGAGGATATTTTGCAGGAGTAGCAACAACATCATTAGGAGCCTTTTCTGACCCCAAAGTAGAGGATATTTTGCAGGAGTAGCAACAACATCATTAGGAGCCTTTTCTGACCCCAAAGTAGAGGATATTTTGCAAGAGTAGCAACAACATCATTAGGAGCTTTTTCCGACCCCAAATTAGAAGATATTAGATGATTTTTTAGAAGGAGTCAATGATATTGCAGTGGCGGCAGCAGCAGGTAGATTATTAGAGGAGTATGAGGCAGCAATGGGAGAGGAGGGTACATCTGTGAGGAGTAGGGAGGAGAGGAGGCTAGTCCCGGATGTCGGCAATGGGCATATCCCCGCTTATCCATGCCTCATTCATCTTTATGAATGATAGCCTATCCACGCTGCCAGTGGATAGGTGTGTCCGCTTTTCAGTGACCACCCCACCTGCAGCACTGAAGACACGCTGTGACAGGACACTGATAGGAGAGCAAGATAGCACCTCCAGAGCATATTGTGCCAGTTCTGGCCACTGATCGAGCCTCAACACCCAAAAATTCATGGGGTCATCATCAGTGTGCATGGTGTCCTACACACTCACAGACTCTGTGTAGTCAGCCAACATATTCTCAATCCGCTGTTGGTGGTGACTTTGGGTGCTCACCTGGCCTGCTGCTGCCTGTCGAGGCTCGAAGAAGCTTCTCCACACATCCATTAGATTCCCACCACCTCTACCTGTGTAGTGGAGTAGTGGAGGCCTGAGTGTCAGACTGGGGGAAGGCCTCCATCAGTTTGGCGCACAGAACCCTTTTCAAATGACCCACCCTCCTCTCTCTCTGGCTGGGTACAAGGAACTCCCCATCATTGCCCTGCATTGTAGCCACCCAGTAATCCTCCCAGTCTTTAATGGAGCAGATCCGGGAATTGCTCCGGAGGCATGTCTGCATATGGGCAGCCATGTAGAAGAGGTGTCCCCGACCAACCTCTTCTTGACTGCCCTGGAGATGCAGCAGGTCATCTCCTGCCTCCTCCCCCTGTTCTGTGTCTTCCCAGCTGTGGACAATAGCTGGGGTGGTAGGGTGGCATGGGCCTTGCTCCCCCTGCTCTGTAGGCACCCAGTACTCCTCTCCTTCATCCTCCTCATTAGGCATTTCCTCATCATGCCTTGCAGCCCCTTCTGCCTGCCTACGGGGCCTGCACTCCTCCTCTTCCTCAGGCACATCACCCTCCTCTAGCAGGCCATCCAACGTGAGCTTGAGGAGAAAAACCAGGGGTATAATGTCACTGACACATGAACAAAGTGTGTTGCCTGCTCAAATGGGGCAAGTACTCGGCAGAGCTGCCTCATCTGCTGCCACTGCTCTGCGCTAAAGTACCCCAAATTTGCCCCCTGAGTACCCCTGGTACTGTGCTCCAGCAGGTAATTGCTGACCACCCAGTGCTGCTCTACAAGGCGCTCCACCATGTGCAGAGTAGAATTCCAGCGCGTCGGCGGGTCACAGATCAGCCAGTGGGGTGGCAGACTGTCCTGCTGCTGCACGCAAAACGCAAAAGTTCACCGCGAATCTAAGGATGGCGAATTTTTTTGCTCATCTCTAATGCCAATAATGAAAAATATAATTCATGTGACTTCACACACCGGGTATTTGTATCCTGTACATAAGTGTGTATCCTACAGTAGGAGCAGGGCCGGAACTAGGGGTAGGCAGAGTAGGCGCCTGCCTAGGGCGCAATCACTTGGGGGCGCATTTTAAAGGGGAAAAAAAAATTATTATTTTTTTTTTTTGTAACAGTATTTATTACCACCTTGGCCATTATTAACCTGCTGCCCAAACCCCCCTCTGGCATAATTACCTTTTCTTTAAGGTCCCTCCCAGCCAGGAACCGAGCGCCCTTCCTTTATCCTTCCCTCCCTTCCCTATACTGGCGCGGCGCTTATCTCCGTGCGCCTGTATGACACGCATGCGTATTGGGCACGCCCCCCCTACGCATGCGTGTCATTGAAACACAAGGCGCCAGAAGGCGCAGAAGGCGCTTGGGTGCGGTGGCCGTCGGTTGTGCTGTGAGCAGGACTGCTGGGCGCTGGCCTTGGCTGACTGGGACTGGGATTTCGAGGCATTGCTGCTGCTGGCACAGGTACAGATGCTGGGGCCTTGCTGGGGGCGCAATATAAGGGGGGCTTTGCTGCTGGCACAGTACAGATGGGGGGCTTGGCTGCTGGCACAGTACAGATGGGGGGCTTGGCTGCTGGCACAGTACAGATGGGGGGCTTGGCTGCTGGCACAGTACAGATGGGGGGCTTGGCTGCTGGCACAGTACAGATGGGGGGCCTGGGGGGGCAATATGAGGGGGCCTTTGCTGCTGGCACAGTACAGATGCTGGGGCCTTGCTGGGGGCGCAATATAAGGGGGGCTTTGCTGCTGGCACAGTACAGATGCTGGGGCCTTGCTGGGGGCGCAATATAAGGGGGGCTTTGCTGCTGGCACAGTACAGATGGGGGCTTGGCTGCTGGCACAGTACAGATGGGGGGCTTGGCTGCTGGCACAGTACAGATGGGGGGCTTGGCTGCTGGCACAGTACAGATGGGGGGCTTGGCTGCTGGCACAGTACAGATGGGGGGCTTGGCTGCTGGCACAGTACAGATGGGGGGCTTGGCTGCTGGCACAGTACAGATGGGGGGCTTGGCTGCTGGCACAGTACAGATGGGGGGCCTGGGGGGGCAATATGAGGGGGCCTTTGCTGCTGGCACAGTACAGATGCTGGGGCCTTGCTGGGGGCGCAATATAAGGGGGGCTTTGCTGCTGGCACAGTACAGATGCTGGGGCCTTGCTGGGGGCGCAATATAAGGGGGGCTTTGCTGCTGGCACAGTACAGATGGGGGGCTTGGCTGCTGGCACAGTACAGATGGGGGGCTTGGCTGCTGGCACAGTACAGATGGGGGGCTTGGCTGCTGGCACAGTACAGATGGGGGGCTTGGCTGCTGGCACAGTACAGATGGGGGGCTTGGCTGCTGGCACAGTACAGATGGGGGGCTTGGCTGCTGGCACAGTACAGATGGGGGGCTTGGCTGCTGGCACAGTACAGATGGGGGGCCTGGGGGGGCAATATGAGGGGGCCTTTGCTGCTGGCACAGTACAGATGGGGGGCAATATGAGGGGGGCTTGGCTGCTGGCACAGTACAGATGGGGGGCAATATGAGGGGGGCTTGGCTGCTGGCACAGTACAGATGGGGGCGCAATATGAGGGGGGCTTGGCTGCTGGCACAGTACAGATGGGGGGCAATATGAGGGGTGGCTTGGCTGCTGGCACAGTACAGATGGGGGGCAATATGAGGGGGGCTTGGCTGCTGACACAGGTACAGCTGCTGGGGCCTGGGGGTGCAATATGAGGGGTGGCTTGGCTGCTGGCACAGTACAGATGGGGGGCAATATGAGGGGGGCTTGGCTGCTGGCACAGTGCAGATGGGGGGCAATATGAGGGGGGCTTGGCTGCTGGCACAGGTACAGATGGGGGGCAATATGAGGGGGGCTTGGCTGCTGGGACAGTACAGATGGGGGGCAATATGAGGGGGGCTTGGCTGCTGGCACAGGTACAGATGGGGGCAATATGAGGGGTGGCTTGGCTGCTGGCACAGTGCAGATGGGGGGCAATATGAGGGGGGCTTGGCTGCTGGCACAGTACAGATGGGGGGCAATATGAGGGGGGCTTGGCTGCTGGCACAGTACAGATGGGGGGCAATATGAGGGGGGGCTTGGCTGCTGGCACAGGTACAGATGGGGGCAATATGAGGGGTTGGCTGGGCTGCTGGCACAGTACAGATGTGGGGCAATATGAGGGGGGCTTGGCTGCTGGCACAGTACAGATGGGGGGCTTGGCTGCTGGCACAGTACAGATGGGGGGCTTGGCTGCTGGCACAGTACAGATGGGGGGCTTGGCTGCTGGCACAGTACAGATGGGGGGCTTGGCTGCTGGCACAGTACAGATGGGGGGCAATATGAGGGGGGCTTGGCTGCTGGCACAGTACAGATGGGGGGCAATATGAGGGGGGCTTGGCTGCTGGCACAGTACAGATGGGGGGCAATATGAGGGGGGGCTTGGCTGCTGGCACAGGTACAGATGGGGGCAATATGAGGGGTTGGCTGGGCTGCTGGCACAGTACAGATGTGGGGCAATATGAGGGGGGCTTGGCTGCTGGCACAGTACAGATGGGGGGCTTGGCTGCTGGCACAGTACAGATGGGGGGCTTGGCTGCTGGCACAGTACAGATGGGGGGCTTGGCTGCTGGCACAGTACAGATGGGGGGCTTGGCTGCTGGCACAGTACAGATGGGGGGCTTGGCTGCTGGCACAGTACAGATGGGGGGCTTGGCTGCTGGCACAGTACAGATGGGGGGCTTGGCTGCTGGCACAGTACAGATGGGGGGCTTGGCTGCTGGCACAGTACAGATGGGGGGCTTGGCTGCTGGCACAGTACAGATGGGGGGCTTGGCTGCTGGCACAGTACAGATGGTGATGTTTGTGCCTTTATAATGTTGATCATGCCTCGTGGCTCTGGGTGTCATTTTTATGCCTGTCCTGCTCTGTGTTGTGTCTACCATTCTGTGATGTAGACAATTTGCAGTTGGTCTTGATTTTCTTTGTGATTTTTTTCAATTATGTAGATTTTTGTTTAGCAGCTCTCCAAACATTTCCAGCAGCTTTATGCAACCAAGTAGTGTTTTGCGTGATAGACTTAAATATGTTAAAGTAACATTTAGACTTAGGGGCACATTTACTAATCCACGAATCTGAATCACGAATGGGAAAAAATCGGATTGGAAACGAAAATTTCTGAAGATCGCAAATATCATGAAAATGCTTACGAAAAAATCGTATTAGTCACGAAAATATCGTATTGGCGATCCGAAAGTCACTAAATTTTCATACCGAACAATTGTAAACAGCGGTAAAACCTTTCCGATTTTTTCGTGCAAACGTCCGAAAAAGTCGTGTGGCGTACGAAAAAGTCGTCTGGACGCCCAAAAAAATCGACGAAAATACGCTCGGAGCGTTCGCATGAACGCTCGAGCATTCGTGCCTTTGTAAATGTGCCCCTTAGTGTTCTGCTGTCTTCTGACCCCTTTATATGTGTGTTATGTTATGTGTATACTATGAGAATATATATATATATACTCATAGTATCATAGTATATTGTTTGAATGGGTATACTGCTATCCATATTTATAATGTACATAGAAGCTGAGGTTGAAAAAGCCAAAAACAGTACTTATGTTAAAGTTAGTTGCTTCATTGAATAATACCAAACTACCGTGTGATTGAGAGGAAGAAAAAATATCTGAATCTGCCTCCAATTTGCATGAGATGGGGAGGGCTGGGGTAATTTTTACTGACCCCAAAAAGGCAATAGCTTTAGTCCCTGGGCTGAAAGTGTTAATATTAATAACATTGTTTTATTAGTGAGGATCGAATTTCACTGCTTTACAGCTTCACTGTAACAACCCTTTTTTGTGTCTGCTTACTTAGTGCCTACTGGTCAATAAAGCAACAGGGAGTTTATTATATGGCCCCCTTATATTAACCAATCCCAACTGGGCCAGCCTTTCCCCATAACTGAGCCCATTCCCTTTATCAGCTTAGTCGCTCTTCCCTGTACTTTCTCTATTTCATTACTGCCCCCCCTTATATATTTATATATAGTGACCCCCCCTTAACTGCCCCCCCCAGTGTAACCAATCCCAACTGGGCCAGCCTTTCCCCATAACTGAGCCCATTCCCTTTATCAGCTTAGTCGCTCTTCCCTGTACTTTCTCTATTTCATTACTGCCCCCCCCTTATATATTTATATATAGTGACCCCCCCTTAACTGCCCCTTCCCCAGTGTAACCAATCCCAACTGGGCCAGCCTTTCCCCATAACTGAGCCCATTCCCTTTATCAGCTTAGTTGCTCTTCCCTGTACTTTCTCTATTTCATTACTGCCCCCCCTTATATATTTATATATAGTGCCCCCCCCTTAACTGCCCCCCCCCCAGTGTAACCAATCCCAACTGGGCCAGCCTTTCCCCATAACTGAGCCCATTCCCTTTATCAGCTTAGTCGCTCTTCCCTGTACTTTCTCTATTTCATTACTGCCCCCCTTATATATTTATATATAGTGACCCCCCCTGTAACTGCCCCTTCCCCAGTGTAACCAATCCCAACTGGGCCAGCCTTTCCCCATAACTGAGCCCATTCCCTTTATCAGCTTAGTCGCTCTTCCCTGTACTTTCTCTATTTCATTACTGCCCCCCCCTTATATATTTATATATAGTGACCCCCCCATAACTGCCCCCCCCCCCCAGTGTAACCAATCCCAACTGGGCCAGCCTTTCCCCATAACTGAGCCCATTCCCTTTATCAGCTTAGTCGCTCTTCCCTGTACTTTCTCTATTTCATTACTGCCCCCCCTTATATATTTATATATAGTGACCCCCCCCTTAACTGCCCCCCCCCCCAGTGTAACCAATCCCAACTGGGCCTGCCTTTCCCCATAACTGAGCCCATTCCCTTTATCAGCTTAGTCGCTCTTCCCTGTACTTTCTCTATTTCATTACTGCCCCCCCTTATATATTTATATATAGTGACCCCCCCTGTAACTGCCCCTTCCCCAGTGTAACCAATCCCAACTGGGCCAGCCTTTCCCCATAACTGAGCCCATTCCCTTTATCAGCTTAGTCGCTCTTCCCTGTACTTTCTCTATTTCATTACTGCCCCCCCCCTTATATATTTATATATAGTGACCCCCCCATAACTGCCCCCCCCCCCAGTGTAACCAATCCCAACTGGGCCAGCCTTTCCCCATAACTGAGCCCATTCCCTTTATCAGCTTAGTCGCTCTTCCCTGTACTTTCTCTATTTCATTACTGCCCCCCCTTATATATTTATATATAGTGACCCCCCCTTAACTGCCCCCCCCCCCAGTGTAACCAATCCCAACTGGGCCAGCCTTTCCCCATAACTGAGCCCATTCCCTTTATCAGCTTAGTCGCTCTTCCCTGTACTTTCTCTATTTCATTACTGCCCCCCCTTATATATTTATATATAGTGACCCCCCCTTAACTGCCCCCCCCCCCCAGTGTAACCAATCCCAACTGGGCCAGCCTTTCCCCATAACTGAGCCCATTCCCTTTATCAGCTTAGTCACTCTTCCCTGTACTTTCTCTATTTCATTACTGCCCCCCCTTATATATTTATATATAGTGACCCCCCCCCCTTAACTGCCCCTTCCCCAGTGTAACCAATCCCAACTGGGCCAGCCTTTCCCCATAACTGAGCCCATTCCCTTTATCAGCTTAGTCGCTCTTCCCTGTACTTTCTCTATTTCATTACTGCCCCCCCTTATATATTTATATATAGTGACCCCCCCCCCTTAACTGTATGTCAACCATCAACCATTCATTGTATTGCTACCAATTAAATTATCTAAAATGCTGGAAAAAAAAAAAAAGAGTTAAAAAAAAAATTTGAAACCATATAATGGTAAGGTGTGAAATTGTAATGGGGGGGGGGCGCTGATTGAAGCCCTTGCCTAGGGTGCCAAAATACCTTGGCTCGGCCCTGAGTAGGAGTCTAGGTTGTGAGTGCCCCCCGCTCTACTGAATGGTGCCAACCTTTAGCCGCTGTGTAATTCCCCTCAGGAAGACCTGTAGTTAATAATTTGTCATGCATTTAATTTGTATTTGTCAGGATTTCAAACAATAATGTGGAAATTCCAGTTCCCAACTAACTTGTAACTTGTACATGCAAACAGATATTTAATATTTCCTGGTGTTACTGGGCTTGTAAAGGTAACAATGGTCAGACGATGGAAAGCAAACAAGTCCATAAAACAATATCTATGTGTAAATCTATCTCCATACATGTTATTGTTTCCACGCCTGAAATTTTATCCTTTGGTCATGGTTCCCCACGGAGCGGTTGAGTTGCGGCTACAAAATGCCAGAAAACCCCCTGCCATAGACACTACGGAGAATTGCCTCTGCTCAAACTCACGTAAGGGGCAATTATCAGTAAGTGATCAGCTTAATTGGCTCCTGATAAAATGTGTGTATAAATGTGACTTTAGATTGTAAGCTCCTCTGGGACAGAAAGTGATGTGAATTAGGTTTAATCTCTGTAAAGTGCTGCTTAAATATATCTATATAAATAAATAAATAAAGCTGTGGAATATGTTGGCGCTTTATAAATAAATGTTAATAATAATAATATAACCCAGATATCATACTCATTGGCCTTCAGGTGCACCCCATTCTCCCAATCAGTGCATTAAGCTCCCATAAGTGTCAGTAAGGGCCAATAAGGAAGCTGGCACTGGGGAACAGGCAGATAGGGCAGAAGTCCAATGGGGAGGGTAGGCAGTGGTTAAAGTAGCCAAAAACAGACCAGACCAAGAATTAGGGTGCACCCGGGAACCTTAGTAAGACTTCAATCTACCATTAAACCTGGGTTGGACTGAGAATAAATATTGAAATACCGTGGCAGTCTGCCCAAACTTGCAGCTAAGTCCCCACCCCATGGAAACACCATCCTGGCAGGTAGGTTCCCTCTCGCAGCTAAGGCAGCAGGATCAAAGGAAGAATCTTACAGTAAAGTGAGTCATTAATCATCTCAGAGGAGGAATTATTGAATCATTTGGGTCGAGGGAGGATTCTGGGGACACCCAAAGGGTTCTGAGGGCAGAGGAGGAATCACGGATCAGTCTGCTGAAGGGACAATAGAGATTTCAGCTCGTTCAGCCTCCAGGTGAGTGTTTGGGGGTTCCCTACCCACGTGCGACTATAACAATATGATTCCTGATCCTCTTGTCCATTTGTATCTGGTTTTATAAAAAAATGTCTTTCATTTGGATCTCAGCCGCCGCTGCTACAGGGAGCATTAAAGGGAAACTAACATGTTCTTTCTGGATTCTTGCTGGGTTCCCATGTTACAGCTCTTTGGTAACTCTGACCCCAGTCTGAGTGGCACTACCTACTGGGACCCTACTCTGAGTCCTACCCACCTGTCCCCCACACTCCTGCACTGACTCCTGAGATTGGCCTATCTGCTGACCCCCACTCAAGACCCCAGGCAGTTTGGGTACAGGATCAGGGATCCCACGTTGTTTATCCCTCACTTCAGGTAACCTACCTGTCTGCACCAGGGAGACTCCTAGGGGAAACCTCTCCTCCCCCTCTCCCTCCTTACCCCCGCTTTGGGACACTGCTGGTTCAGGCACTGTCTGACACTCTCTCCCAGTCCGCCCTCCCAGCTATCTCTTTGTACCTTACCGGTGGCAGTTACTGATTGAGGTGGGGGGTCACACTCCAGCGCGGCTGGACCCAGAGAGACCTGGTCATTGGGCACAAAAGCAGAGAACATATTCCCCAAATCATTCCCCAACAATACATTGAAAGGAATTTCATTGGTTACCCCCACTTCCCTTAGACCTCTCCCCACACCCCAATCCAAGTAAACCTTGGCCACAGGCATCTTTAGGTGGTCCCCACCCACCCCCTTTATGGACAAAGTCTTCCCAGGAATAATGTCCCCAGTGTTGATAATCTCTGGCTGCACCAGAGAAAAATTAGCCCCTGAGTCTTTTAGTTCCTGAGTCCCTTTGCCCCCACAATCCCCGATTGCATATGGTGAGATAGATTCTCTGTTTTAACAGACACAAACATTACCACAGGCTGTACAGGGGGGCTTGGTTCCTTCTGTTCTGGGCAGGTGACCCTCACATGGCCCACCTGGTTGCAGGTAAAACATCTGCAGGAAGCTCCAGGATCTTTGTTGGCACTAGCTCCCCCAAACAAAGGACTTGCACCAGACTGGGCATGAGGTTCTGTACCCCCTGTGTGATGCTCCTTCCTGCTTGGTGATCCCTGTAGAGAAGGTCCCTTCCTGTATGGCAACCTATTAGGACTATGTGTGTCTGCATTCTGCGCTGTTTGATCTGCCGTTGTGGGCTCACGGTCCAGAACAAGCTGTTGTACCTCCATCTCTGCTTGGGGTTCTGCTGTTGCTGCCTCTGCCTGCTGGTGTTGCAGAATAAGCTGCAGAGATGCTGCTGTACCCCTCTGGGAACTGGCGCTGCTGCTGTCCTCAGAGTGGTGTTGCCCAATGGCAATGTCCCTTCTTTGGCCCTCCTGGTCAGTACCGGATTCCTGGTCACTTTTGATCAGAGTTGCAATAAGCCAATCCTTGGTCTGGTCTGCCACAGCAATCCCTCTCTGCTCACAGAGCCTAGCCAGCCATTCCTTGCTCTGCCCCTGTAGGGTGCCATCTCAGGGGACAATTGCCAAATAAAAGATAGGAAAGAAAAACAAGAAGGGAACTGTTTGTAGGTATGTCTTAAAAAAATCTGCACTGTGTTTGTCCTTCAGGACTGAATATTCCTCTCAAGGATTTACAGTCCCTTAGTGCGAGGGTTAAACACTTAATCCAAGCACTAATGTTCTAATTAAAAAATAAAAAATATCCCACAGCTGCCACCAATTGTCAGGAACACGCCATTCTCAGATGTGTATGACATGGACAGGGCAACAAGGGGTTACACTCAGACACCCCCAAACACACCGACACCCCAAATAACTATTCGCTGCCCCCATCTATCATTAACAGGTGATGGAAACCTAATGTGAATATCTCCCTGCTCCCTACAGCAGGTACTATTCCCCAATACACATGTATCATACACTCTCACTGTAGTCAGGGTTAGCTTCTACTAATTCAACCAGCACTCTAGCAGCCAAAGGGTTAAATTACAGTCAAACCCACTCTCCTGCTAGCAGTCAACTAGTTAATTAGCATTTACACAACTTGCCCTCCACAGTTACAGACATGAGGTTATAACATTCTAGGCCATTTATACCAGGTACGTGAGTCTTAGAGCCAAAGGACAGAACTTATTATAATTTATATTTAATATTACAGGGGCAAACAGTGCATTTACACAGATATTACAAAAAGAGACATATACACACAAACAGTAAATTAAAGGGAATAAAACAAAGAGAAACTCTATGTACGTTACCGAGTAAGGAATTTCCAAGTGTCCTCCTGGAGGTAAGAGTTTGGAAATCCTGACCCCCCCCAATTGAGTGGAACGTCAGAATGAGCTAAAGAATACCTGGGCCTGTAGGCTTTTTATCCCCCGCTGGGCCCCTCCCTCATTACCGTATACATGAGGAGGGAGTGGCCAGAAACTTGTCACATGACCCCCCCTGTACAGAGCTGCACTTCACATGCCAGTTTCTTGTCATATAATACTGGCACTTGCCGGTACCCAATATTATTATGAAAATAGGGGCTTGTTTTAACCCTTATGTGGGGGATCAGAATGATACCAAACATGAGGGGTGTCTCCTGTCCCAGCCCCCCAGAAACTATCCCCCCCTAACTGGTGGGTATAGGCAGTCCCTGTTTGGTACCATTGGGGAGCATGGAGCCCCCCATAACCAATATGTGATTTATGGGGATGTGACCCCTAAAGCCAAGGAGATATGGATCCCTTTCTATAATTCATATTTTCTCATAGCTGCGCCCCCTGCTGTTCTTTAGGTCCACAATTGCCTCTCTTTATCAACAGATCAAAGGAACCAATGGCCCCCAACTTCCCTGCCCAATATGACTCCACATTGTCTGATGCCCCAGATAGGTTTGTCACCTTCCCACAGTCCCTCGTTGCATATTTAATTAATTAAGGGCCTTTTGTGGGCAAAAAGCCAAATGCTGCCAGGTTTAACCCTTTACAATGTCAGGGCAATACTGCTGGCATGGCACCCATTATTTCTAATTTATTGCACCATATCACAGATATGTACCCCCTCCCCCTCCACTGTGAGGGTCCGCCCCCTGGTTGTAGAAAGCCAGTGCATTGCTGTGAGATGCCCCTTTAATATTCCATTTCAGGCTGGTAGCCGCACTACCCAGGAGCCGGCCCGCCCTGCATGAGAAGAGACACTGGCGCTTTATCCCCGGGGTGTCGGCCATGTTGGGAATAGGAGGAAGGCCCCATATTTCCTCTATATTTGCCTGCTGCTTATTCTTTGTATTTGGGGTAAGTATCAGTGTGATATATTGGCCTCTCTGTCTGTGTGTAACCAACTGCCCTACAGGGGGCGCCGACACCAACTCCTGCTAACTTAAATGGGATGTTCACCTTTACATTAACTTTTAGCATGATGTAAAGAGTCATATTCTGATCAATTTGCAATTGGTCTTCATTTTTATGATGTGTAGCTTTGTTGCACTTTTTGTAAAGCAGCTATCTGCTTGGATGTACGTCTTTTTTAAATCAAACTTACTATGTTACCATCTGGTTGGTTGGTGGTTCATCTTCAGGTTAACTTTTAGTAGGTTATAGAATGGCCTATTATCAGCAGCTTTTCAATTGGTCTTCATTTTTTATAGTTTTTGAATTATTCGCCTTCTTCTTCTGACTCTTTGCAGCTTTCAAATGGGGGTCACTGACCCCGGCAGCCAAAACCTATTGCTCTGTGAGGCTCCAGTTTCATATCTTTTTTATCTCTCTATTTAGCCCCTCTTCTATTTATTTTCCAGTCTCTCTTTCAAAGCACTGCCTGGTTGCTAGGTTAAACTGAACCCTAGCAACCAGACAGCGGCTGAAATTTCAAACCAGAGAGCTGCTGGACAAAAAGCCAAATAATTATAAAAATGCAAATAATAAAAAATAAAGACCAACTGCAAATTGTATCAGAATATGACTCTCTACATCAGGCTAAAAGAGTGTCAGCCAAACAGATCAACTCAAGAGCAGATAATTGGTTATGAAGTAGATATAAAGGAGATGGGGCAAAACATATCAGTAATGTGGGACAGACATGGGCAAAAGGGGCAATAGGAGGGGGCGGGATTTACATTAACTACATGTGGGTTCCTAGTATCTAATTATCCAACAGCGATTGTTTGTGCTCCATCTCTATTCCAGTACATCTATAGGGGTCTGTGGACCAACCCTTTGGAGATGTTTTCTCCTCCGGCCCCCAAAGGGTATTTTTGGGTCCAAAGCAATCAGGTTTCTTCTACAGAACTGGAGAAAGAACCTCAGACCCCAAACACCACCCAAGGCACTGGATCTTCTTATCCCACCGCAGCGGAGCAAGAAGTTCAGACCCTGATGAAGGTGATTGAGTGGCCGGCGCCTCCGGGCCCCACAGAGTATAAATTCTCCACCAGTCCATTGACCACAGAGTTCCAGCTGTTGTTCCCACGTGGCGCCTATTATGTTGGAGAATATGTAGAAGTTCTCATCACAGCGCGGGACCACGGGGGCCGACCAAAAGCCTACGGAGGGGATTACTTTCAGGCCAAACTGCACTCCCCAACGCTGAAAGCAGGAGTAACCGGCTCAGTCACAGACCATAGGAACGGCACCTACACGGCCTCCTTCCTGCTGCTCTGGCCGGGGCAAGTGGAGATCTCCATAAGGCTTGTCCATTCCTGTGAGGCCATAGCCGTCCATAGAAACATGAGAAAAACACATCTTGATAAGGTTAATCCTAGAGTTCCAACGTATCTCCAGTCTGTAAAACCAAACACACGGGGGTTATTCGCCAATAAATTTATTTCTAGTATGACATAGACATTGATATTCTGAGACAATTTGCAATTGGTCTTCATTTTCTTTTTGTGTCTTTCAGTTATTTAGCTTTTTGTTCATCGGCTTTCCAGTTTGGAATGTCAGCCGCTATCTAGTTGCTAGGATCTTGTTTACCTTAGCAACCAGGCAGTGGTTTAAATGAGAGACTGAAATATGAATAGGGGAGGGAATGAAGAGAAAGATAAGTAATAAAAAGTAACAATAATAATAAAATTGGAAGATCACAAATCAACAGATTTTGGCTGATGGGGTCAGTAACCCCCATTTGAAAGCTGGGTGAGGAAAAAAAAATGGAAAACTATAATAAAAATAATGAAGACCAATTGCAAAGTTGCTAGGAATAGAACTCTATAACATACTAAAAGTCAATGTAAAGGTGAATCCACCCTTTAATCAATGTCCTTACCCACATCCCCCACACACTGTCCCATCTCTCCCCCAATCACAAACTCCGTTCCACCCACTCACCCCCTAGCCAATTAGCATTCTTACCCTATTCTCCCCCACCTACATATTTTCTTACAAACCATATCCCCCTATTTATGTGATTTTACCCACTAGAATAGTTCAAAGCTTTAGGCCCAAAGTTTTTTACTTTTGATAATTTCTTTTCTTAACGAAACAGATCTCGTTCTTTGGGACTATTGGTGAAACTACAGAATCAATGGAGTGTCACGAGTGGCCCCAGGCTGGACCCAACGTGTGTAAATTCCATGACCCAGACAGTGGGGAGAGATGGTACTGCAAGCGTCAGACCCAAAATCCCTGCAACGGGTTCAAAGGGGGGTTACGAGGATCCAGTAACCACACCCTCAGTGCGGAGGAAGAACGGCTCATACATACGTAGGTTTCCCCATTGCAGCCGGGTCTGGAGTCACATTCAGGCAATGAGAGGCCCAAACAGCCCCACACCGGCCCAACCTAGAGAGCAGGTTACAGCCCCTCTGGCCCCAGAGTAGCCAAATTGATACCCCTCTGTGGGACGTATTTAGGGGAAGGACCAATAACCTGTATAAAGCTGTATCTGGGCAGCAACGTGCCTAAGGTCTATGTAACAACTAGGGGAAAAAGTAGATTTTTACTTCTAGTTCTGTTTTTGAGATTTTTTGAAAATAATGTTTAGTTAACTTTTTTCTTGTCAAAAAAAGATTTGATCTGTCAAGTACCATAGAGTCCCATGGAGGCTCAGAGTAGTAGAGGAATAGAATAGTCAGTGACAGTCTGGCCTTGGTACATGTTCAAGGAGAAGTCAATCCCTTTATTATTATCTGTTTCACTCAGTTTCAAGGAGAAGTCAATCCCTTTATTATTTTCTGTTTCACTCAGTTTCAAGGAGAAGTCAATCCCTTTATTATTTTCTGTTTCACTCTGTTTCAAGGAGAAGTCAATCCCCTTATTATTTTCTGTTTCACTCAGTTTCAAGGAGAAGTCAATCCCCTTATTATTTTCTGTTTCACTCTGTTTCAAGGAGAAGTCAATCCCCTTATTATTTTCTGTTTCACTCAATTTCAAGGAGAAGTCAATCCCTTTATTGTTTTCTGTTTCACTCAGTTTCAAGGAGAAGTCAATCCCCTTATTATTTTCTGTTTCACTCAATTTCAAGGAGAAGTCAATCCCTTTATTGTTTTCTGTTTCACTCAGTTTCAAGGAGAAGTCAATCCCCTTATTATTTTCTGTTTCACTCAGTTTCAAGGAGAAGTCAATCCCTTTATTATTTTCTGTTTCACTCTGTTTCAAGGAGAAGTCAATCCCCTTATTATTTTCTGTTTCACTCAGTTTCAAGGAGAAGTCAATCCCCTTATTATTTTCTGTTTCACTCAATTTCAAGGAGAAGTCAATCCCTTTATTGTTTTCTGTTTCACTCAGTTTCAAGGAGAAGTCAATCCCCTTATTATTTTCTGTTTCACTCAATTTCAAGGAGAAGTCAATCCCTTTATTATTTTCTGTTTCACTCAGTTTCAAGGAGAAGTCAATCCCCTTATTATTTTCTGTTTCACTCAGTTTCAAGGAGAAGTCAATCCCCTTATTATTTAAAGTTTCACTCAGTTTCAAGGAGAAGTCAAACCCCTTATTATTTTCTGTTTCACTCAATTTCAAGGAGAAGTCAATCCCTTTATTATTTTCTGTTTCACTCAGTTTCAAGGAGAAGTCAATCCCCTTATTATTTCTGTTTCACTCAGTTTCAAGGAGAAGTCAATCCCCTTATTATTTTCTGTTTCACTATGTTTGAAGGAGTAGTCAATCCCCTTATTATTTCTGTTTCACTCTGTTTCAAGGAGAAGTCAATCCCCTTATTATTTTCTGTTTCACTATGTTTGAAGGAGTAGTCAATCCCCTTATTATTTCTGTTTCACTCTGTTTCAAGGAGAAGTCAATCCCCTTATTATTTTCTGTTTCACTCAGTTTCAAGGAGAAGTCAATCCCCTTATTATTTCTGTTTCACTCTGTTTCAAGGAGAAGTCAATCCCCTTATTATTTTCTGTTTCACTCTGTTTAAAGGAGAAGTCAATCCCCTTATTATTTTCTGTTTCACTCAGTTTCAAGGAGTAGTCAATCCCCTTATTATTTCTGTTTCACTCTGTTTCAAGGAGAAGTCAATCCCCTTATTATTTCTGTTTCACTCTGTTTCAAGGAGAAGTCAATCCCCTTATTATTTTCTGTTTCACTCAGTTTCAAGGAGAAGTCAATCCCCTTATTATTTTCTGTTTCACTATGTTTCAAGGAGAAGTCAATCCCCTTATTATTTTCTGTTTCACTAAGTTTCAAGGAGAAGTCAATCCCCTTATTATTTCTGTTTCTCTCTGTTTCAAGGAGAAGTCAATCCCCTTATTATTTTCTGTTTCACTCTGTTTCAAGGAGAAGTCAATCCCCTTATTATTTCTGTTTCACTCTGTTTCAAGGAGAAGTCAATCCCCTTATTATTTTCTGTTTCACTCAGTTTCAAGGAGAAGTCAATCCCCTTATTATTTTCTGTTTCACTATGTTTCAAGGAGAAGTCAATCCCCTTATTATTTTCTGTTTCACTAAGTTTCAAGGAGAAGTCAATCCCCTTATTATTTCTGTTTCTCTCTGTTTCAAGGAGAAGTCAATCCCCTTATTATTTTCTGTTTCACTCAGTTTCAAGGAGACGTCAATCCCCTTATTATTTTTTGTTTCAAGGAGAAGTCAATCCCCTTATTATTTCTGTTTCACTCAGTTTCACGAAGAAGTCAATCCCCTTAGTATTTCTGTTTCACTCAGTTTCAAGGAGAAGTCAATCCCCTTATTATTTTCTGTTTCACTCAGTTTCAAGGAGAAGTCAATCCCCTTATTATTTTCTGTTTCACTCTGTTTCAAGGAGAAGTCAATCCCCTTATTACTTTCTGTTTCACTCTGTTTCAAGGAGAAGTCAATCCCCTTATTATTTTCTGTTTCACTCAGTTTCAAGTAGAAGTCAAACCCCTTATTTTTTCTGTTTCACTCAGTTTAAAGGAGAAGTCAATCCCTTTATTATTTCTGTTTCCCTCTGTTTCAAGGAGAAGTCAATCCCCTTATTATTTCTGTTTCACTCTGTTTCAAGGAGAAGTCAATCCCCTTATTATTTTCTGTTTCAAGGAGAAGTCAATCCCCTTATTATTTCTGTTTCACTCTGTTTCAAGGAGAAGTCAATCCCCTTATTATTTTCTGTTTCAAGGAGAAGTCAATCCCCTTATTATTTTCTGTTTCACTCAATTTCAAGGAGAAGTCAATCCCCTTATTATTTCTGTTTCACTCTGTTTCAAGGAGAAGTCAATCCCCTTATTATTTTCTGTTTCAAGGAGAAGTCAATCCCCTTATTATTTCTGTTTCACTCTGTTTCAAGGAGAAGTCAATCCCCTTATTATTTTCTGTTTCAAGGAGAAGTCAATCCCCTTATTATTTTCTGTTTTACTCTGTTTTAAGGAGAAGTCAATCCCCTTATTATTTTCTGTTTCAATGAGAAGTCAATCCCCTTATTATTTTCTGTTTCACTCAGTTTAAAGGAGAAGTCAATCCCCTTATTATTTTCTGTTTCACTCAGTTTCAAGGAGAAGTCAATCCCCTTATTATTTTCTGTTTCACTCTGTTTCAAGGAGAAGTCAATCCCCTTATTATTTTCTGTTTCAAGGAGAAGTCAATCCCCTTATTATTTCTGTTTCACTCTGTTTCAAGGAGAAGTCAATCCCCTTATTATTTTCTGTTTCAAGGAGAAGTCAATCCCCTTATTATTTTCTGTTTTACTCTGTTTTAAGGAGAAGTCAATCCCCTTATTATTTTCTGTTTCAATGAGAAGTCAATCCCCTTATTATTTTCTGTTTCACTCAGTTTAAAGGAGAAGTCAATCCCCTTATTATTTTCTGTTTCACTCAGTTTCAAGGAGAAGTCAATCCCCTTATTATTTTCTGTTTCACTCTGTTTCAAGGAGAAGTCAATCCCCTTATTATTTCTGTTTCACTCAGTTTCAAGGAGAAGTCAATACCCTTATTATTTTCTGTTTCACTCAGTTTCAAGGAGAAGTCAATCCCCTTATTATTTTCTGTTTCACTCAGTTTCAAGGAGAAGTCAATCCCCTTATTATTTTCTGTTTCACTCTGTTTCAAGGAGAAGCCAATCCCCTTATTATTTCTGTTTCACTCAGTTTCAAGGAGAAGTCAATCCCCTTATTATTTTCTGTTTCACTCTGTTTCAAGGAGAAGTCAATCCCCTTATTATTTTCTGTTTCACTCTGTTTCAAGGAGAAGTCAATCCCTTTCTTATTTTCTGTTTCACTCTGTTTCAAGGAGAAGCCAATCCCCTTATTATTTCTGTTTCACTCAGTTTCAAGGAGAAGTCAATCCCCTTATTATTTTCTGTTTCACTCTGTTTCAAGGAGAAGTCAATCCCCTTATTATTTTCTGTTTCACTCTGTTTCAAGGAGAAGTCAATCCCTTTCTTATTTCCTGTTTCACTCTGTTTCAAGGAGAAGTCAATCCCCTTATTATTTATGTTTCACTCTGTTTCAAGGAGAAGTCAATCCCTTTATAATTTTCTGTTTCACTCTGTTTCAAGGAGAAGTCAATCCCTTTATTATTTTCTGTTTCACTCTGTTTCAAGGAGAAGTCAATCCCCTTATTATTTCTGTTTCACTCTGTTTCAAGGATAAGTCAATCCCCTTATTATTTCTGTTTCACTCTGTTTCAAGGAGAAGTCAATCCCTTTATTATTTTCTGTTTCACTCTGTTTCAAGGAGAAGTCAATCCCCTTATTATTTTCTGTTTCACTCTGTTTCAAGGAGAAGTCAATCCCCTTATTATTTCTGTTTCACTCTGTTTCAAGGAGAAGTCAATCCCCTTATCATTTCTGTTTTACTCAGTTTCAAGGAGAAGTCAATCCCCAAATTATTTTCTGTTTCACTTAGTTTCAAGGAGAAGTCAATCCCCTTATTATTTTCTGTTTCACTCAGTTTCAAGGAGAAGTCAATCCCCTTATTATTTCTGTTTCACTCTGTTTCAAGGGGAAGTCAATCCCCAAATTATTTTCTGTTTCACTTAGTTTCAAGGAGAAGTCAATCCCCTTATTATTTCTGTTTTACTCAGTTTCAAGGAGAAGTCAATCCCCTTATTTTCTGTTTCACTCAGTTTCAAGGAGAAGTCAATCCCCTTATTATTTCTTTTTTACTCAGTTTCAAGGAGAAGTCAATCCCCTTATTATTTCTGTTTCACTCTGTTTCAAGGAGAAGTCAATCCCCTTATTATTTTCTTTTTCACTCAGTTTCAAGGAGAAGTCAATCCCCTTATTATTTCTGTTTCACTCTGTTTCAAGGAGAAGTCAATCCCCTTATTATTTTCTGTTTCACTCTGTTTAAAGGAGAAGTCAATCCCCTTATTATTTTCTGTTTCACTCAGTTTCAAGGAGTAGTCAATCCCCTTATTATTTCTGTTTCACTCTGTTTCAAGGAGAAGTCAATCCCCTTATTAATTTCTGTTTCACTCTGTTTCAAGGAGAAGTCAATCCCCTTATTATTTTCGGTTTCACTCAGTTTCAAGGAGAAGTCAATCCCCTTATTATTTTCTGTTTCACTATGTTTCAAGGAGAAGTCAATCCCCTTATTATTTTCTGTTTCACTAAGTTTCAAGGAGAAGTCAATCCCCTTATTATTTCTGTTTCTCTCTGTTTCAAGGAGAAGTCAATCCCCTTATTATTTTCTGTTTCACTCAGTTTCAAGGAGACGTCAATCCCCTTATTATTTTTTGTTTCAAGGAGAAGTCAATCCCCTTATTATTTCTGTTTCACTCAGTTTCACGAAGAAGTCAATCCCCTTAGTATTTCTGTTTCACTCAGTTTCAAGGAGAAGTCAATCCCCTTATTATTTTCTGTTTCACTCAGTTTCAAGGAGAAGTCAATCCCCTTATTATTTTCTGTTTCACTCTGTTTCAAGGAGAAGTCAATCCCCTTATTACTTTCTGTTTCACTCTGTTTCAAGGAGAAGTCAATCCCCTTATTATTTTCTGTTTCACTCAGTTTCAAGGAGAGGTCAAACCCCTTATTTTTTCTGTTTCACTCAGTTTAAAGGAGAAGTCAATCCCTTTATTATTTCTGTTTCCCTCTGTTTCAAGGAGAAGTCAATCCCCTTATTATTTCTGTTTCACTCTGTTTCAAGGAGAAGTCAATCCCCTTATTATTTTCTGTTTCAAGGAGAAGTCAATCCCCTTATTATTTCTGTTTCACTCTGTTTCAAGGAGAAGTCAATCCCCTTATTATTTTCTGTTTCAAGGAGAAGTCAATCCCCTTATTATTTTCTGTTTCACTCAATTTCAAGGAGAAGTCAATCCCCTTATTATTTCTGTTTCACTCTGTTTCAAGGAGAAGTCAATCCCCTTATTATTTTCTGTTTCAAGGAGAAGTCAATCCCCTTATTATTTCTGTTTCACTCTGTTTCAAGGAGAAGTCAATCCCCTTATTATTTTCTGTTTCAAGGAGAAGTCAATCCCCTTATTATTTTCTGTTTTACTCTGTTTTAAGGAGAAGTCAATCCCCTTATTATTTTCTGTTTCAATGAGAAGTCAATCCCCTTATTATTTTCTGTTTCACTCAGTTTAAAGGAGAAGTCAATCCCCTTATTATTTTCTGTTTCACTCAGTTTCAAGGAGAAGTCAATCCCCTTATTATTTTCTGTTTCACTCTGTTTCAAGGAGAAGTCAATCCCCTTATTATTTTCTGTTTCAAGGAGAAGTCAATCCCCTTATTATTTCTGTTTCACTCTGTTTCAAGGAGAAGTCAATCCCCTTATTATTTTCTGTTTCAAGGAGAAGTCAATCCCCTTATTATTTTCTGTTTTACTCTGTTTTAAGGAGAAGTCAATCCCCTTATTATTTTCTGTTTCAATGAGAAGTCAATCCCCTTATTATTTTCTGTTTCACTCAGTTTAAAGGAGAAGTCAATCCCCTTATTATTTTCTGTTTCACTCAGTTTCAAGGAGAAGTCAATCCCCTTATTATTTTCTGTTTCACTCTGTTTCAAGGAGAAGTCAATCCCCTTATTATTTCTGTTTCACTCAGTTTCAAGGAGAAGTCAATACCCTTATTATTTTCTGTTTCACTCAGTTTCAAGGAGAAGTCAATCCCCTTATTATTTTCTGTTTCACTCAGTTTCAAGGAGAAGTCAATCCCCTTATTATTTTCTGTTTCACTCTGTTTCAAGGAGAAGCCAATCCCCTTATTATTTCTGTTTCACTCAGTTTCAAGGAGAAGTCAATCCCCTTATTATTTTCTGTTTCACTCTGTTTCAAGGAGAAGTCAATCCCCTTATTATTTTCTGTTTCACTCTGTTTCAAGGAGAAGTCAATCCCTTTCTTATTTTCTGTTTCACTCAGTTTCAAGGAGAAGTCAATCCCCTTATTATTTCCTGTTTCACTCTGTTTCAAGGAGAAGTCAATCCCCTTATTATTTATGTTTCACTCTGTTTCAAGGAGAAGTCAATCCCTTTATAATTTTCTGTTTCACTCTGTTTCAAGGAGAAGTCAATCCCTTTATTATTTTCTGTTTCACTCTGTTTCAAGGAGAAGTCAATCCCCTTATTATTTCTGTTTCACTCTGTTTCAAGGATAAGTCAATCCCCTTATTATTTCTGTTTCACTCTGTTTTAAGGAGAAGTCAATCCCCTTATTATTTCTGTTTCACTCTGTTTTAAGGAGAAGTCAATCCCCTTATTATTTCTGTTTCACTCTGTTTCAAGGAGAAGTCAATCCCTTTATTATTTTCTGTTTCACTCTGTTTCAAGGAGAAGTCAATCCCCTTATTATTTTCTGTTTCACTCTGTTTCAAGGAGAAGTCAATCCCCTTATTATTTCTGTTTCACTCTGTTTCAAGGAGAAGTCAATCCCCTTATTATTTCTGTTTTACTCAGTTTCAAGGAGAAGTCAATCCCCAAATTATTTTCTGTTTCACTTAGTTTCAAGGAGAAGTCAATCCCCTTATTATTTTCTGTTTCACTCAGTTTCAAGGAGAAGTCAATCCCCTTATTATTTCTGTTTCACTCTGTTTCAAGGGGAAGTCAATCCCCAAATTATTTTCTGTTTCACTTAGTTTCAAGGAGAAGTCAATCCCCTTATTATTTCTGTTTTACTCAGTTTCAAGGAGAAGTCAATCCCCTTATTTTCTGTTTCACTCAGTTTCAAGGAGAAGTCAATCCCCTTATTATTTCTTTTTTACTCAGTTTCAAGGAGAAGTCAATCCCCTAATTATTTTCTGTTTCACTCAGTTTTAAGGAGAAGTCAATCCCCTAATTATTTTCTGTTTCACTCAGTTTCAAGGAGTAGTCAATCCCCTCATTGTTTCCTGTTTCACCCAGTTTCAAGGGGAATTTAATCCCTTATCATTTTCTATTCCACACATTTTCAAGGGGAAGTGAAACTTAAACACATTTTTGTTTTCCAAGAATGAGCGCCAATGCTCCTAAAATGGCTGCTGGAGCACTTTCTGTTTGGGAAAAGTAAAGAGGATTCATGGAATGAACCTCCATTTAAACTCGAATTTTTCAAGTTTTAATGATACTTTTGGCTCTGAAAAATCTGGATTTTCAAATGTAAACTCAAAATTTTCATACGAACAATTCAAGCATTATTGTGATATTTTATAAATACAACAAAGGTTGCGTTTAATTTGAATTAATTCCATATTGAGTTTATATAATAGGAAAAAAAACAAATTTTATTTGTTTCTGGCTTTTTCTACTCACCACTGCCCCATATAGAGCTGGCACCCATAGGGCCCCATAGCACTCACATTTGCAAATAAATTAAATGAATGACTGGGCCACTGAAAGCAATAACTTGCCCAGACCCAGTAGAATACCCGGTGCTAATGCAAGTTTATGGGTGTGAGTGCGTTTGTGGCCCTGATGGTGCCTAACTCTGTATTCTGTCCCTTTATGGATCCCCAGGTCTGTAAAGGAGAAACTTATTCAATCCAAAGTTGACCCATTCCAAGTCCTGCCTTCAGACAACAGAACAGGTAAGTGGGTTTTGCTCCTCCTCCCAGACAAGGTGCAGGATGGGGGATGCCAGGGTGCAGACACACAGAGCTACTAAGTAGCAGCTACTTGTCATGGCTACTGAACCCCAGAAACCCCCTGCCATAGACAATACTGAGAATTGCCTCTGCTAAACACACGTAGAGATAATTATGAGTAAATGATCAGCATTGTCTGTTTCAGTAGCCGTGACAAGTAGCTGCTACTTGTAGCTCTGTGTGTCTTCTCCCTTACGGGGTGAGTGGTTTCAGATAATGGTATTTATTAGCTAATGGGTCAGATTAAAAAACTATTGATTCTATTGGAAAAACTGGAAGTGAATTAGG
Organism: Xenopus tropicalis; assembly: GCF_000004195.4. Taxonomy (NCBI): domain Eukaryota; kingdom Metazoa; phylum Chordata; class Amphibia; order Anura; family Pipidae; genus Xenopus; species Xenopus tropicalis. Next base: position 151,394,079 of record NC_030682.2, on the reverse strand, counting down.
AGAATGTTGGTGCCCTAATCCTAATGGACAAGGGTGGGAATCCTATAGAGTCTCTCATACACAGGCCATACAGAATGTTACTTATAGAAGGTTATATAGTCAGTTCCTTTCTACCCTGGGCCAGTACTGTGCTGAGCCCCAATACCCCGCAACTTAATGGTAGGTTCTAATGAAATGAATTAGTGCCGAGTAGCAGGAAACACTCTTGTAGTTGAGCCATTAGACTAAACAGCCCCTTGGATTTGCAGATAATTTCAGTAAGAGCTTTAATAACCTACATTTCTCCAGTATCAGTAGTTACCTTTGTGTAAGCATTAAATGGTATCAGTACTGAGACTAACTGCCCCTGCATGGTTCCCACCTCAGATTCAGGCTGTAACCCCCTGTATAGTTTAAACATGTAACCCCCTGTACTGTTCCACCTTTTAATACCTGTATTGTTCATTTCTGCAGTGTTCACACCCCAGACTCAGACTGTAATTACCCATATTGTTCCCCTGTTCACACCTCAGACTGTAGGAGCAGAAGAAACCCAAAAATAAACCCTGCACACTATAATAAGAACAGTTACTGAGGTGGTACTGCAATTACAAAGTTTTGTGATATATAGTTATTGTGCAGACTGTAGGAGCAGTGCCAGCATTGTGTCACTGTAAGCTGCCTGTGTGTGCCATACTCTGCCTGCCCTATGCTGCCTGTGTGTGCCAAACACACAGGCAGCATAGGGCAGGTAGAGTATGGAACACACAGGCAGCATAGGGCAGGCAGAGTATGGCACACACACACAGCATACGGCAGGCAGAGTATGGCACACACACACAGCATAGGGCAGGCAGAGTATGGTACACACACAGGCAGCATAGGGCAGGCAGAGTATGGCACACACACACAGCATACGGCAGGCAGAGTATGGCACACACACACAGCATAGGGCAGGCAGAGTATGGTACACACACAGGCAGCATAGGGCAGGCAGAGTATGGCACACACAGGCAGCATAGGGCAGTCAGAGTATGGCACACACACAGCATAGGGCAGGCAGAGTATGGCACACACACACAACATAGGGCAGGCAGAGTATGGCACACACACAGGCAGCATAGGGCAGGCAGAGTATGGCACACACAGGCAGGGTAGGGCAGGCAGAGTATGGCACACACAGGCAGGGTAGGGAAGGCAGAGTATGGCACACACAGGCAGCATAGGTGTCGGGCTAATTCTGCGTATATTTAATAAAATTAGATACATTTCTAATTTTAATATGAGATAAAAAAATTTAAGTCTCCTTATTAGTAACACAGGAGGAGTCTTAAATAATATATGCCCAACTCTGAATTCGATATCGGGCTTTCCCAATCAATTGGTACAAAGGTGAAAAATCATGACAATTATTTCATAAAATGATTAATTTATTTAAATACGAATATGACAAAAATGAAATTATTACTTAACACTCCCTGATATCTATCTAATAATTAATCAAAATGAACATTGACCAATAGACATAATTCAATAAATGGCAAGCATCCACAAGATAATATATGTACGTTCACTTTCAATACTTAATAACAAGGTAATTAAATATGTTGAATCAAAGGAAGGGTAAATGATTGATTTTGAGGTCTTAAGGAATTCTATCTTTAAATGTTCTTATTTCCCCATTAGATTGTTAACTTGGATATCATATATCTATACTAATGAAAAATAAAATGGACCCAAATTAAACAGCAACTCAGTTTGCAACTCTGGGAAAGTCAATGTTTAGGGTAAGACTATAATACACATAGGAATAATAAATATCCAAGCATACAACTTAATCGAGAAAAAGTATAACAAAATGTATATTTACCAGAGTAGAGTTTTCTTATAGTCGAGAGTAGTTTCTCCTTCCTCTTCCAGTTTTTAGATCCCCTTAGATTTTCTTTTTCAGGTTCTTTCTTTTAGATCCTCCTTTTTTTTTTCTCTTTCTTCGTCCTTTCTAGTCCTCCTGTCTCCTAACTTATCCCTCATCTCTATCTAAAACTCCACCTCTGGGATTTATCAACTAACCAACTGGCATCAAAGGGCAGTCTTTAAGTTAAACTATCACCAGTTGATTTAAATATTTGTTACAGTGACCTCTGGACCAGTAATGTCCTCCACTATCTGTGGATGTCACTGTTTCCTCAATATTGTGGCCTGAAAATATTCAGAAAATATAAAATAACTTTTGACCTTCCTTAATTCGATGTTACACACTATTGTTGACATTGCTCCAGACTAGAACAATGCTGTGTAACTACTTAATACCTTAGTACACATACAATATACTTGTGAACACACTAGCCATTCAAAATTGCTCTGTCCTTGATTAATTATTACCCTCTCAACAGGTGTGCTCTATATTGTGGAGAGTTTGTAAGATCCTTCAAGGTGTTCTCATCTTGTTCACCTAGACACCAAGGATTATATAACCTATGATATTTGCTTTAACACAAAGGTTATACATCTGGGCTAGTAATCCGATACAAACCTCCTTTTCAACACATATGTTTCTGATCAACTAAACAAAATAACATTCATTATTTATTCCTATATGATTCATCAAAAAGCATAATATCATTCATGAATATATATTCTATTAGGTAAAATAATCACATGTTATCATTAACAAATCAGAATATTCTTGTAATTAATAATTATCTTATCTGAAAATCCGACATAAGGCAGGCAGAGTATGGTACACACAGGCAGCATAGGGCAGGCAGAGTATGGCACACACATGCAGCATAGGGCAGGCAGAGTATGGCACACACAGGCAGCATAAGGCGCTGTACTACCACCTTTAATATGGGTACGGTCATGTGATAATACGGGTGTGGTTTCAAGTGGGTGTGTTTAAAAAAAAGGGGAGTGGTCAACACTGGCTTCCATTATCAGCCCTCCGCCATGTAGGCCAGAAAAATTCCGGCCCTCTTTACCACAGAAGTTGGACAGCATTGCCATTACAGGATTCCCAGGCTACTTGGCCTCATTGCCTTATCCTGCTGCTCTACAGCTGCCAGGTTTTAGGCACAAGGTACACTTTATTCAAGCACAGGACCTACGTAGTCCTAGTCCTTGGTTCCCTGATGGCTACTGGCCTACATCTATCCCTCATCATCTACAGTGAGCTCCACACAATCTGCCCACCTAGTGACTATTTAGATAAAATCCATTTATGAAGGTATACCTGCCCCTTACAAGGCTAATAGGGTTCCATGCAGAGCCATGCAGACCTGAAGCTGGAAAGGTTGATGGGTTTATAAAGTTCTTGTTTCCCCTTCAGATAATAGAAGCGTTTGTTCTCCTGGCCTTCCGATCCTGGACCCTTCTGGGTTCTATTACCAGGACTTCTGGGAGTCCCGCGCCTGCAAGAACCGAGCTTTCCCCAGTCCATCTGCGGTTACACAGTGCCTGGCTGGCAAGGCCCTCTACTTGTTTGGAGACTCAACAACTCATCAGTGGTGGGAATATCTGAATGAGTACATACCATGTGAGTGCTAATCATGTTAATGGCTGGAGTAGACCCCTCTTTGCTCTAAAGCATAAATGACACCACAAACATAATGGGAAATTAACATGTAATTATTACTGCACTGGGTGTGGCCCCTTGTGTTGTACTGTATCTCCCACCTCCACCCCAATTCCAGCATCTCCTCCCTTTTATATAAAATAATTTGGCCCCCAACTGAATTTTCCCCCTTTTGATGTCATTTCAGCTCTTGTGGAAATAAACCTCTCTGTGCAGCTCCCAGGGGTCCTGGCGGGGCCACGTGTGGCTGTAGACACAGAGCACAAGTTTATGGTGCAGTGGCAAGGGCATCTGACGGCACTAACCTTGGCAACTGGTGATGAACAACACCTCCCTTTTGTAGCAAATGAATTGGACCGGTTGAGTGGGGAAAGGCTGGTGGTTGTCATAAACTGCTTGGCCCATACTGTCTTAAACCCATTGAAAGTCTATGTACACAGGCTCCGCAACATTCGCAACTCTGTCCTCCGGCTAATGAAGCGCAGCCCGTTAACCAAGGTCTTCATCAAGTCTGGTAACACGGGATACAAGTACACCTACGGCAGTGATTGGCTGTCCCTTCAGTTTGACCTGGTAATGAGGGCCATGTTCTCCGGGCTGCCTGTTACTATACTGGACAACTGGCAAATGACCACCTGCCATTACCTACCCCAAGACCTCCATCCTGGCCCAGTTATTGTCAAGAATGAGATTGACTTATTGTTGTCCTTTCTCTGCCCAACATGAGACACAAGGCGAGTCACAATCTGGCCACCATCGAATTATCCATGAATTCTACTAAAGACCATCTCATTCTTCCATTAAAGTGACCAGTTTCCTTCAGCAAATGAGCACATTGCCGAGCAATGGAGCAAGTTGGCAACTGAAATATTGCCCAGAGCCCAGAAAGTGTAGCCCGAGGCCTGAGGGTCTTTCTCATTGTATATTCCCACTGGGTGGCATTCTTGTAGCACCAATAGGATTCATCTGTTACTGATCCTTTACAGAGAGACAACAATTAACCTGATGTGCAAATATATAGTGAGTAATGTGCCCCCTGTTGTAAAATATAGGGATATTATAAGCCCTGAGGAGTTCCTTATAATATATAGTGAATAAAGTGCCCCCTATTGTAACATATAGGGATATTATAAGTCACAGAGGAGTTCCTTATAATATATAGTGAATAAAGTACCCCCTATTGTAAAATATAGGGATATTATAAGCCCCCAAGGGGTTCCTTATAATATATAGTGAATAAAGTACCCCCTATTGTAATATATAGGGATATTATAAGCCCCCGAGGAGTTCCTTATAATATATAGTGAATAAAGTACCCCCTATTGTAATATATAGGGATATTATAAGCCCCCGAGGAGTTCCTTATAATATATACAGTATCTAGAAGAATTAAGTCTAAAACAACTGGACTTTTCTGAGTTTTTTCTTGAAAACGTTTCACCACTCATCCGAGTGGCTTCTTCAGTTCAAATGACTGGTAGGGAATTCCCCGGTATTTAAACTCTTGATGGTAGTACAGTCACAGACATCCAATCACAATGGTTCCATTGAACTTGTTCAGTTAGGTGTTAGCTGAAACTGACAGGTGTAAGAAGGTATGATCCAATCACAATGGTACCAAGATTCTCATTGATGAAGGTGTTAATCCTTCAAAGTACATGACTGGAAGTGTGAACTGTTGTGAAACTGCCGGGGTAAGGATGTCAACGCGCCATTGTATGTAGGTGACAAGCGGTGTCGCAGGCCCCCTCCTCTGTTCAGGGATGGTTTTTCCAGGCTGGCATAAATGGCCTCTTTCACACCTCTTTCCAACCATCTGTCCTCTGTTCAAAATATGCACGTTACTGTCCTCAAAAGAGTGACCTTTTTCTTTGAGGTGTAGATAGACCGCTGAGTCTTGTCCTGAGGAGTTCGCCTGCTTATGTTGGGCCATTCTCTTACAGAGAGGTTGTTTTGTCTCCCCAATGTATAAGTCTGAGCACTCTTCACTACACTGGACAGCATAGACCACATTACTTTTCATGTGCTTGGGTGTTGGGTCTTTAGGGTGCACCAGCTTTTGTGGTTGCTGGGTTTGAAAAACACAGGAATACGATGTTTGTTGAAAATTCTCCTAAGTTTTTCTGATGTTCCAGCAACATATGGAATGACTATGTTTCGCCTGCTGTGTTCCTCCCTTCTGTTTGTAGGTCTGGTCTTTCTGTTGTTCTTTGATTTGGTTTTGATGAAGGCCCAGTCTGGGTACCCACAAGTTTTCAGAGCTCCTTTTAGATGTTTATATTCCTTCTCCTTAGCCTCTGCATTGGATGCCACCGTTTCAGCCCGATGATGTAGAGTCCTAATTACACCCAGTTTATGTTCCAAAGGGTGGTGGGAATCAAACAGCAAGTACTGGTCTGTGTGGGTGGGTTTCCTGTATACTTCAATATCCAGGTCCCTCCCCTCTTTGATAACTATAGCACAGTCCAAAAAAGCCAGTTTGCTGTCTTTCACATCTTCCCTTGTGAACGTGATGTTTTTGTCCACCAAGTTTATGTGTTTGGTGAAGGCTGGAACCTCGCATGCTTTAATTTTGACCCAGGTGTCATCCACATATCTGAACCAATGACTTGGTGTTGTTCCCTTGAAGGTGTCCAGGGCTTTCTTTTCCACTTCTTCCATGTAAAGGTTCACTACAATTGGAGACCCAGGCGAACCCATGGCACAGCCATGTTTTTGTCTATAGAAAACTTCCTTGTGCTTGAAGTAAGTGGTATTGAGACATAGGTCCAGTAAGGAACAAACTTGTTCTGGGGTCAGCTTTGTTCTGCTGCTGAGGGTGGTGTCTTGTTTCAGCCGATTCCTCACTGATTCAATTGCCTCGGCAGTGGGTATGCATGTGAACAGAGATGTTACGTCATAGGACACCATTGTATCATCGATCTCCAGCTTTAACTCCTTCACTTTTTTGACAAAGTCCATGGAGTTCTGAATGTGGTGTACTGTGTTTCCAACAAAGGGGGCTAAGATGTTAATATAATATATAGTGAATAAAGTACCCCCTATTGTAACATATAGGGATATAAGTCCCAGAGGAGTTCCTTATAATATATAGTGAATAAAGTACCCCCTATTGTAACATATAGGGATATAAGTCCCAGAGGAGTTCCTTATAATATATAGTGAATAAAGTGCCCCCTATTGTAACATATAGGGATATAAGTCCCAGAGGAGTTCCTTATAATATATAGTGAATAAAGTGCCCCCTATTGTAACATATAGGGATATTATAAGCCCCCCGAGGGGTTCCTTATAATATATAGTGAATAAAGTGCCCCCTATTGTAACATATAGGGATATTATAAGCCCCCGAGGAGTTCCTTATAATATATAGTGAATAAAGTGCCCCCTATTGTAACATATAGGGATATTATAAGTCACAGAGGAGTTCCTTATAATATATAGTGAATAAAGTGCTCCCTATTGTAACATATAGGGATATTATAAGTCACAGAGGAGTTCCTTATAATATATAGTGAATAAAGTGCCCCCTGTTGTAACATATAGGGATATTATAAGTCACAGAGGAGTTCCTTATAATATATAGTGAATAAAGTGCTCCCTATTGTAACATATAGGGATATTATAAGCCCCCGAGGGGTTCCTTATAATATATAGTGAATAAAGTGCCCCCTATTGTAACATATAGGGATATTATAAGTCCCCGAGGAGCTCCTTATAATATATAGTGAATAAAGTGCCCCCTATTGTAACATATAGGGATATTATAAGTCCCCGAGGAGTTCCTTATAATATATAGTGAATAAAGTGCCCCCTGTTGTAACATATAGGGATATTATAAGTCACAGAGGAGTTCCTTATAATATATAGTGAATAAAGTGCTCCCTATTGTAACATATAGGGATATTATAAGCCCCCGAGGAGTTCCTTATAATATATAGTGAATAAAGTGCCCCCTATTGTAACATATAGGGATATTATAAGCCACCGAGGGGTTCCTTATAATATATAGTGAATAAAGTGCCCCCTGTTGTAACATATAGGGATATTATAAGTCACAGAGGAGTTCCTTATAATATATAGTGAATAAAGTGCCCCCTATTGTAACATATAGGGATATAAGTCCCAGAGGAGTTCCATGGCCATATAAAGGTGCAAGGCTGAAGGCTGAGGGCTTTTATACAGGTCCTGAAACTCTGAGGTGACTTCTAATCTTCTCATACTTTACAACAGGGGGACTTTATTTATTATGTATATGTCATGTGACAGAAATAACATCACTAAGCTCCCATGATAACTGATATCACTAAATTCAATAAGGATATAATTTACAGTTTGGTCCCATAGGGAAATGATCAAGCTGTATATTATATATATATATATACACACACACATGTATGGGATCCCTTATCCAGAAACCTGTTATTCAGAAATTTCAGCATTATGGGAAGGTCATCTCTCATAGACTCCATTGGGTTTCTACAGTCCTCATTTGCCTGTCTGTTACAATATAATTACCCCTTATTTGGGGCAGAACAGCCCTATTGGGTTTATTTCATGGTTAAATGATTCCCTTTTCTCTGTAATAATAAAACAGTACCTGTACTTGATCCCAACTAAGATATAATTACCCCTTATTGGGGGCAGAACAGCCCTATTGGGTTTATTTAATGGTTAAATGATTCCCTTTTCTCTGTAATAATAAAACAGTACCTGTACTTGATCCCAACTAAGATATAATTACCCCTTATTGGGGCAGAACAGCCCTATTGGGTTTATTTAATGGTTAAATGATTCCCTTTTCTCTGTAATAATAAAACAGTACCTGTACTTGATCCCAACTAAGATATAATTACCCCTTATTGGGGCAGAACAGCCCTATTGGGTTTATTTAATGGTTAAATGATTCCCTTTTCTCTGTAATAATAAAACAGTACCTGTACTTGATCCCAACTAAGATATAATTACCCCTTATTGGGGCAGAACAGCCCTATTGGGTTTATTTCATGGTTGAATGATTCCCTTTTCTCTGTAATAATAAAACAGTACCTGTACTTGATCCCAACTAAGATATTGTACCAAATTATCTGTTACCGTGTGGGTAGCTGGGCAGAGTGCGGGTTCCTATAACGGCCGGGCAGAGTGCGGGTTCCTATAACAACCGGGCAGGGTGCGGGTTCCTATAACGGCCGGGCAGGGTGCGGGTTCCTATAACAGCCGGGCAGGGTGCGGGTTCCTATAACGGCCGGGCAGGGTGCGGGTTCCTATAACAGCCGGGCAGGGTGCGGGTACCTATAACGGCCGGGCAGGGTGCGGGTACCTATAACGGCCGGGCAGGGTGCGGGTTCCTATAACGGCCGGGCAGGGTGCGGGTTCCTATAACAGCCGGGCAGGGTGCAGGTTCCTATAACGGCCGGGCAGGGTGCGGGTTCCTATAACGGCCGGGCAGGGTGCGGGTTCCTATAACGGCCGGGCAGGGTGCGGGTTCCTATAACAGCCGGGCAGGGTGCGGGTTCCTATAACGGCCGGGCAGGGTGCGGGTTCCTATAACAGCCGGGCAGGGTGCGGGTACCTATAACGGCCGGGCAGGGTGCGGGTTCCTATAACAGCCGGGCAGGGTGCGGGTACCTATAACGGCCGGGCAGGGTGCGGGTACCTATAACGGCCGGGCAGAGTGCGGGTTCCTATAACAACCGGGCAGGGTGCGGGTTCCTATAACAGCCGGGCAGGGTGCGGGTTCCTATAACGGCCGGGCAGGGTGCGGGTTCCTATAACAACCGGGCAGGGTGCGGGTTCCTATAACAACCGGGCAGGGTGCGGGTTCCTATAACAGCCGGGCAGGGTGCGGGTTCCTATAACAGCCGGGCAGGGTGCGGGTTCCTATAACGGCCGGGCAGGGTGCGGGTTCCTATAACGGCCGGGCAGGGTGCGGGTTCCTATAACAGCCGGGCAGGGTGCAGGTTCCTATAACGGCCGGGCAGGGTGCGGGTTCCTATAACGGCCGGGCAGGGTGCGGGTTCCTATAACGGCCGGGCAGGGTACGGGTTCCTATAACGGCCGGGCAGGGTGCGGGTTCCTATAACGGCCTGGCAGGGTGCGGGTTCCTATAACGGCCGGGCAGGGTGCGGGTTCCTATAACGGCCGGGCAGGGTGCGGGTTCCTATAACGGCCTGGCAGGGTGCGGGTTCCTATAACGGCCGGGCAGGGTGCGGGTTCCTATAACGGCCGGGCAGGGTGCGGGTTCCTATAACAGCCGGGCAGGGTGCGGGTTCCTATAACGGCCGGGCAGGGTGCGGGTTCCTATAACAGCCGGGCAGGGTGCAGGTTCCTATAACGGCCGGGCAGGGTGCGGGTTCCTATAACAGCCGGGCAGGGTGCGGGTTCCTATAACAACCGGGCAGGGTGCGGGTTCCTATAACGGCCGGGCAGGGTGCGGGTTCCTATAACAGCCGGGCAGGGTGCGGGTTCCTATAACAGCCGGGCAGGGTGCGGGTTCCTATAACGGCCGGGCAGGGTACGGGTTCCTATAACGGCCGGGCAGGGTGTGGGTTCCTATAACGGCCTGGCAGGGTGCGGGTTCCTATAACGGCCGGGCAGGGTGCGGGTTCCTATAACGGCCGGGCAGGGTGCGGGTTCCTATAACGGCCGGGCAGGGTGCGGGTTCCTATAACAGCCGGGCAGGGTGCGGGTTCCTATAACGGCCGGGCAGGGTGCGGGTTCCTATAACAGCCGGGCAGGGTGCAGGTTCCTATAACGGCCGGGCAGGGTGCGGGTTCCTATAACAGCCGGGCAGGGTGCGGGTTCCTATAACAACCGGGCAGGGTGCGGGTTCCTATAACGGCCGGGCAGGGTGCGGGTTCCTATAACAGCCGGGCAGGGTGCGGGTTCCTATAACAGCCGGGCAGGGTGCGAGTTCCTATAACGGCCGGGCAGGGTGCAGGTTCCTATAACGGCCGGGCAGAGTGCGGGTTCCTATAACGGCCGGGCAGGGTGCGGGTTCCTATAACAGCCGGGCAGGGTGCGGGTTCCTATAACGGCCGGGCAGGGTGCGGGTTCCTATAACGGCCGGGCAGGGTGCGGGTTCCTATAACGGCCGGGCAGGGTGCGGGTTCCTATAACGGCCGGGCAGGGTGCGGGTTCCTATAACAGCCGGGCAGGGTGCGGGTTCCTATAACGGCCGGGCAGGGTGCGGGTTCCTATAACGGCCGGGCAGGGTGCGGGTTCCTATAACGGCCGAGCAGGGTGCGGGTTCCTATAACAGCCGGGCAGGGTGCGGGTTCCTATAACAGCCGGGCAGGGTGCGGGTTCCTATAACGGCCGGGCAGGGTGCGGGTTCCTATAACGGCCGGGCAGGGTGCGGGTTCCTATAACAGCCGGGCAGGGTGCGGGTTCCTATAACGGCCGGGCAGGGTGCGGGTTCCTATAACGGCCGGGCAGGGTGCGGGTTCCTATAACGGCCGGGCAGGGTGCGGGTTCCTATAACAGCCGGGCAGGGTGCGGGTTCCTATAACGGCCGGGCAGGGTGCGGGTTCCTATAACAGCCGGGCAGGGTGCGGGTACCTATAACGGCCGGGCAGGGTGCGGGTTCCTATAACAGCCGGGCAGGGTGCGGGTTCCTATAACGGCCGGGCAGGGTGCGGGTTCCTATAACGGCCGGGCAGGGTGCGGGTTCCTATAACAGCCGGGCAGGGTGCGGGTTCCTATAACGGCCGGGCAGGGTGAGGGTTCCTATAACAGCCGGGCAGGGTGAGGGTTCCGATAACGGCCGGGCAGGGTGCGGGTTCCTATAACGGCCGGGCAGGGTGAGGGTTCCTATAACGGCCGGGCAGGGTGAGGGTTCCTATAACAGCCGGGCAGGGTGCGGGTTCCTATAACAACCGGGCAGGGTGCGGGTTCCTATAACGGCCGGGCAGGGTGCGGGTTCCTATAACAGCCGGGCAGGGTGCGGGTTCCTATAACAGCCGGGCAGGGTGCGAGTTCCTATAACGGCCGGGCAGGGTGCGGGTTCCTATAACGGCCGGGCAGGGTGCGGGTTTCTATAACGGCCGGGCAGGGTGCGGGTTCCTATAACGGCCGGGCAGGGTGCGGGTTCCTATAACGGGCGGGCAGGGTGCGGGTTCCTATAACGGCCGGGCAGGGTGCGGGTTCCTATAACAGCCGGGCAGGGTGCGGGTTCCTATAACGGCCGGGCAGGGTGCGGGTTCCTATAACAGCCGGGCAGGGTGCGGGTACCTATAACGGCCGGGCAGGGTGCGGGTTCCTATAACAGCCGGGCAGGGTGCGGGTTCCTATAACGGCCGGGCAGGGTGCGGGTTCCTATAACGGCCGGGCAGGGTGCGGGTTCCTATAACAGCCGGGCAGGGTGCGGGTTCCTATAACGGCCGGGCAGGGTGAGGGTTCCTATAACAGCCGGGCAGGGTGAGGGTTCCTATAACGGCCGGGCAGGGTGAGGGTTCCTATAACGGCCGGGCAGGGTGCGGGTTCCTATAACAGCCGGGCAGGGTGCGGGTTCCTATAACAGCCGGGCAGGGTGCGGGTTCCTATAACAGCCGGGCAGGGTGCGGGTTCCTATAACGGCCGGGCAGGGTGCGGGTTCCTATAACGGCCGGGCAGGGTGCGGGTTCCTATAACAGCCGGGCAGGGTGAGGGTTCCTATAACAGCCGGGCAGGGTGAGGGTTCCTATAACGGCCGGGCAGGGTGCGGGTTCCTATAACAGCCGGGCAGGGTGCGGGTTCCTATAACGGCCGGGCAGGGTGCGGGTTCCTATAACAGCCGGGCAGGGTGCGGGTTCCTATAACGGCCGGGCAGGGTGCGGGTTCCTATAACAGCCGGGAAGGGTGCGGGTTCCTATAACGGCCGGGCAGGGTGCGGGTTCCTATAACAGGCCGGGCAGGGTGCGGGTTCCTATAACAGCCGGGCAGGGTGAGGGTTCCTATAACAGCCGGGCAGGGTGCGGGTTCCTATAACAGCCGGGCAGGGTGAGGTTCCTATAACGGCCGGGCAGGGTGCGGGTTCCTATAACAGCCGGGCAGGGTGCGGGTTCCTATAACGGCCGGGCAGGGTGCGGGTACCTATAACGGCCGGGCAGGGTGCGGGTTCCTATAACGGCCGGGCAGGGTGCGGGTTCCTATAACGGCCGGGCAGGGTGCGGGTTCCTATAACGGCCGGGCAGGGTGCGGGTTCCTATAACGGCCGGGCAGGGTGGCGGGTTCCTATAACGGCCGGCAGGGTGCGGGTTCCTATAACGGCCGGGCAGGTGCGGGGTACCTATAACGGCCGGGCAGGGTGCGGGTTCCTATAACAGCCGGGCAGGGTGCGGGTTCCTATAACAGCCGGCAGGGTGCGGGTTCCTATAACAAGCCGGGCAGAGTGCGGGTTCCTATAACAGCCGGGCAGGGTGCGGGTTCCTATAACAGCCGGGCAGGGTGCGGGTTCCTATAACAGCCGGGCAGGGTGCGGGTTCCTATAACAGCCGGGCAGGGTGCGGGTTCCTATAACAGTCGGGCAGGGTGCGGGTTCCTATAACAGCCGGGCAGGGTGCGGGTTCCTATAACGGCCGGGCAGGGTGCGGGTTCCTATAACAGCCGGGCATGGTGCGGGTTCCTATAACAGCCGGGCAGGGTGCGGGTTCCTATAACGGCCGGGCAGGGTGCGGGTTCCTATAACGGCCGGGCAGGGTGCGGGTTCCTATAACAGCCGGGCAGGGTGCGGGTTCCTATAACAGCCGGGCAGGGTGCGGGTTCCTATAACAGCCGGGCAGGGTGCGGGTTCCTATAACAGCCGGGCAGGGTGCGGGTTCCTATAACAGCCGGGCAGGGTGCGGGTTCCTATAACAGCCGGGCAGAGTGAGGGTTCCTATAACGGCCGGGCAGAGTGCGGGTTCCTATAACGGCCGGGCAGGGTGCGGGTTCCTATAACGGCCGGGCAGGGTGAGGGTTCCTATAACAGCCGGGCAGGGTGCGGGTTCCTATAACAGCCGGGCAGGGTGCGGGTTCCTATAACAGCCGGGCAGAGTGAGGGTTCCTATAACAGCCGGGCAGGGTGCGGGTTCCTATAACGGCCGGGCAGGGTGCGGGTTCCTATAACGGCCGGGCAGGGTGCGGGTTCCTATAACGGCCGGGCAGGGTGCGGGTTCCTATAACGGCCGGGCAGGGTGCGGGTTCCTATAACGGCCGGGCAGGGTGCGGGTTCCTATAACGGCCGGGCAGGGTGCGGGTTCCTATAACGGCCGGGCAGGGTGCGGGTTCCTATAACGGCCGGGCAGGGTGCGGGTTCCTATAACGGCCGGGCAGGGTGCGGGTTCCTATAACAGCCGGGCAGGGTGCGGGTTCCTATAACAGCCGGGCAGGGTGCGGGTTCCTATAACAGCCGGGCAGGGTGCGGGTTCCTATAACGGCCGGGCAGGGTGCGGGTTCCTATAACGGCCGGGCAGGGTGCGGGTTCCTATAACAGCCGGGCAGGGTGCGGGTTCCTATAACAGCCGGGCAGAGTGCGGGTTCCTATAACAGCCGGGCAGGGTGCGGGTTCCTATAACAGCCGGGCAGGGTGCGGGTTCCTATAACGGCCGGGCAGGGTGCGGGTTCCTATAACGGCCGGGCAGGGTGCGGGTTCCTATAACGGCCGGGCAGGGTGCGGGTTCCTATAACGGCCGGGCAGGGTGCGGGTACCTATAACAGCCGGGCAGGGTGCGGGTTCCTATAACGGCCGGGCAGGGTGCGGGTTCCTATAACGGCCGGGCAGGGTGCGGGTTCCTATAACAGCCGGGCAGGGTGCGGGTACCTATAACGGCCGGGCAGGGTGCGGGTTCCTATAACAGCCGGGCAGGGTGCGGGTTCCTATAACAGCCGGGCAGGGTGCGGGTTCCTATAACGGCCGGGCAGGGTGCGGGTACCTATAACGGCCGGGCAGGGTGCGGGTTCCTATAACAGCCGGGCAGGGTGCGGGTTCTATAACGGCCGGGCAGGGTGCGGGTACCTATAACAGCCGGGCAGGGTGCGGGTTCCTATAACAGCCGGGCAGGGTGCGGGTTCCTATAACGGCCGGGTGCGGGTTCCTATAACAGCCGGGCAGGGTGCGGGTACCTATAACGGCCGGGCAGGGTGCGGGTTCCTATAACAGCCGGGAAGGGTGCGGGTTCCTATAACGGCCGGGCAGGGTGCGGGTTCCTATAACAGCCGGGCAGGGTGCGGGTACCTATAACAGCCGGGCAGGGTGCGGGTACCTATAACGGCCGGGCAGGGTGCGGGTTCCTATAACAGCCGGGCAGAGTGCAGGTTCCTATAACAGCCGGGCAGGGTGCGGGTTCCTATAACAGCCGGGCAGGGTGCGGGTACCTATAACGGCCGGGCAGGGTGCGGGTTCCTATAACGGCCGGGCAGGGTGCGGGTTCCTATAACGGCCGGGCAGAGTGCAGGTTCCTATAACAGCCGGGCAGGGTGCGGGTACCTATAACGGCCGGGCAGGGTGCGGGTTCCTATAACGGCCGGGCAGGGTGCGGGTTCCTATAACGGCCGGGCAGGGTGCGGGTTCCTATAACAGCCGGGCAGGGTGCGGGTTCCTATAACAGCCGGGCAGGGTGCGGGTTCCTATAACAGCCGGGCAGGGTGCGGGTTCCTATAACGGCCGGGCAGGGTGCGGGTTCCTATAACAGCCGGGCAGGGTGCGGGTTCCTATAACGGCCGGGCAGGGTGCGGGTTCCTATAACAGCCGGGCAGGGTGCGGGTTCCTATAACGGCCGGGCAGGGTGCGGGTTCCTATAACGGCCGGGCAGGGTGCGGGTTCCTATAACAGCCGGGCAGGGTGCGGGTTCCTATAACGGCCGGGCAGGGTGCGGGTTCCTATAACGGCCGGGCAGGGTGCGGGTTCCTATAACAGCCGGGCAGGGTGCGGGTACCTATAACGGCCGGGCAGGGTGCGGGTTCCTATAACAGCGGGCAGGGTGCGGGTTCCTATAACAGCCGGGCAGGGTGCGGGTTCCTATAACAGCCGGGCAGGGTGCGGTACCTATAACGGCCGGGCAGGGTGCGGGTTCCTATAACAGCCGGGCAGGGTGCGGGTTCCTATAACGGCCGGGCAGGGTGCGGGTTCCTATAACGGCCGGGCAGGGTGCGGGTTCCTATAACAGCCGGGCAGGGTGCGGGTTCCTATAACGGCCGGGCAGGGTGCGGGTACCTATAACAGCCGGGCAGGGTGCGGGTTCCTATAACAGCCGGGCAGGGTGCGGGTTCCTATAACGGCCGGGTGCGGGTTCCTATAACAGCCGGGCAGGGTGCGGGTTCCTATAACGGCCGGTGCGGGTTCCTATAACAGCCGGGCAGGGTGCGGGTTCCTATAACGGCCGGGCAGGGTGCGGGTTCCTATAACGGCCGGGCAGGGTGCGGGTTCCTATAACAGCCGGGCAGGGTGCGGGTTCCTATAACAGCCGGGCAGGGTGCGGGTTCCTATAACAGCCGGGCAGGGTGCGGGTTCCTATAACGGCCGGCAGGGTGCGGGTACCTATAACAGCCGGGCAGGGTGCGGGTTCCTATAACGGCCGGGCAGGGTGCGGGTTCCTATAACGGCCGGGCAGGGTGCGGGTTCCTATAACGGCCGGCAGGGTGCGGGTTCCTATAACGGCCGGGCAGGGTGCGGGTTCCTATAACGGCCGGGCAGGGTGCGGGTTCCTATAACGGCCGGGCAGGGTGCGGGTTCCTATAACAGCCGGGCAGGGTGCGGGTTCCTATAACGGCCGGGCAGGGTGCGGGTTCCTATAACAGCCGGGCAGGGTGCGGGTTCCTATAACAGCCGGGCAGGGTGCGGGTTCCTATAACGGCCGGGTGCGGGTTCCTATAACAGCCGGGCAGGGTGCGGGTTCCTATAACGGCCGGGCAGGGTGCGGGTTCCTATAACGGCCGGGCAGGGTGCGGGTTCCTATAACAGCCGGGCAGGGTGCGGGTTCCTATAACAGCCGGGCAGGGTGCGGGTTCCTATAACAGCCGGCAGGGTGCGGGTTCCTATAACGGCCGGCAGGGTGCGGGTACCTATAACAGCCGGGCAGGGTGCGGGTTCCTATAACGGCCGGGCAGGGTGCGGGTTCCTATAACGGCCGGGCAGGGTGCGGGTTCCTATAACAGCCGGCAGGGTGCGGGTACCTATAACGGCCGGGCAGGGTGCGGGTTCCTATAACAGCCGGGCAGGGTGCGGGTTCCTATAACGGCCGGGCAGGGTGCGGGTTCCTATAACAGCCGGGCAGGGTGCGGGTTCCTATAACGGCCGGGCAGGGTGCGGGTTCCTATAACGGCCGGGCAGGGTGCGGGTTCCTATAACAGCCGGGCAGGGTGCGGGTTCCTATAACGGCCGGGCAGGGTGCGGGTACCTATAACAGCCGGGCAGGGTGCGGGTTCCTATAACAGCCGGGCAGGGTGCGGGTTCCTATAACGGCCGGGTGCGGGTTCCTATAACAGCCGGGCAGGGTGCGGGTTCCTATAACGGCCGGGCAGGGTGCGGGTACCTATAACGGCCGGGCAGGGTGCGGGTTCCTATAACAGCCGGGCAGGGTGCGGGTTCCTATAACGGGCGGGCAGGGTGCGGGTTCCTATAACGGGCGGGCAGGGTGCGGGTTCCTATAACGGCCGGGCAGGGTGCGGGTTCCTATAACGGCCGGCAGAGTGCGGGTTCCTATAACGGCCGAGCAGGGTGCGGGTTCCTATAACGGCCGGGCAGGGTGCGGGTTCCTATAACGGCCGGGCAGGGTGCGGGTTCCTATAACGGCCGAGCAGGGTGCGGGTTCCTATAACGGCCGAGCAGGGTGCGGGTTCCTATAACGGCCGGGCAGAGTGCGGGTTCCTATAACGGCCGAGCAGGGTGCGGGTTCCTATAACGGCCGGGCAGGGTGCGGGTTCCTATAACAGCCGGGCAGGGTGCGGGTTCCTATAACGGCCGGGCAGGGTGCGGGTACCTATAACAGCCGGGCAGGGTGCGGGTTCCTAAACAGCCGGGCAGGGTGCGGGTTCCTATAACGGCCGGGCAGGGTGCGGGTTCCTATAACAGCCGGGCAGGGTGCGGGTTCCTATAACGGCCGGGCAGGGTGCGGGTTCCTATAACAGCCGGGCAGGGTTGCGGGTTCCTATAACAGCCGGGCAGGGTGCGGGTTCCTATAACAGTCGGGCAGGGTGCGGGTTCCTATAACGGCCGGGCAGGGTGCGGGTTCATATAACAGCCGGGCAGGGTGCGGGTTCCTATAACGGCCGGGCAGGGTGGGGTTCCTATAACGGCCGGCAGGGTGCGGGTTCATATAACAGCCGGGCAGGGTGCGGGTTCCTATAACAGCCGGGCAGGGTGCGGGTTCCTATAACAGCCGGGCAGGGTGCGGGTTCCTATAACGGCCGGGCAGGGTGCGGGTTCCTATAACGGCCGGGCAGGGTGCGGGTTCCTATAACGGCCGGGCAGGGTGCGGTTCCTATAACAGCCGGGCAGGGTGCGGGTTCCTATAACGGCCGGGCAGGGTGCGGGTTCCTATAACAGCCGGGCAGGGTGCGGTCCTATAACAGCCGGGCAGGGTGCGGGTTCATATAACAGCCGGGCAGGGTGCGGGTTTCCTATAACAGCCGGGCAGGGTGCGGGTTCCTATAACGGCCGGGCAGGGTGCGGGTTCCTATAACAGCCGGGCAGGGTGCGGGTTCCTATAACGGCCGGGCAGGGTGCGGGTTCCTATAACGGCCGGGCAGGGTGCGGGTTCCTATAACGGCCGGGCAGGGTGCGGGTTCCTATAACGGCCGGCAGGGTGCGGGTTCCTATAACGGCCGGGCAGGGTGCGGGTTCCTATAACGGCCGGGCAGGGTGCGGGTTCCTATAACAGCCGGGCAGGGTGCGGGTTCCTATAACAGCCGGGCAGGGTGCGGGTTCCTATAACAGCCGGGCAGGGTGCGGGTTCCTATAACAGCCGGGCAGGGTGCGGGTTCCTATAACAGTCGGACAGGGTGCGGGTTCCTATAACAGCCGGGCAGGGTGCGGGTTCCTATAACGGCCGGGCAGGGTGCGGGTTCCTATAACGGCCGGGCAGGGTGCGGGTTCCTATAACGGCCGGGCAGGGTGCGGGTTCCTATAACGGCCGGGCAGGGTGCGGGTTCCTATAACGGCCGGGCAGGGTGCGGGTTCCTATAACGGCCGGGCAGGGTGCGGGTTCCTATAACAGCCGGGCAGGGTGCGGGTTCCTATAACAGCCAGGCAGGGTGC
The DNA here is from genome assembly GCF_000004195.4 of Xenopus tropicalis. NCBI lineage: Eukaryota > Metazoa > Chordata > Amphibia > Anura > Pipidae > Xenopus > Xenopus tropicalis. The sequence continues at coordinate 151,375,312 of NC_030682.2, read as the reverse complement.
GGGTTCCTATAACGGCCGGGCAGAGTGCGGGTTCCTATAACAGCCGGGCAGGGTGCGGGTTCCTATAACAGCCGGGCAGGGTGCGGGTACCTATAACGGCCGGGCAGGGTGCGGGTTCCTATAACGGCCGGGCAGGGTGCGGGTTCCTATAACAGTCGGGCAGGGTGCGGGTTCCTATAACGGCCGGGCAGGGTGCGGGTTCCTATAACAGCCGGGCAGGGTGCGGGTTCCTATAACAGCCGGGCAGGGTGCGGTTCTTATAACGGCCGGGCAGGGTGCGGGTTCCTATAACGGCCGGGCAGGGTGCGGGTACCTATAACGGCCGGGCAGGGTGCGGGTTCCTATAACAGCCGGGCAGGGTGCGGGTTCCTATAACAGCCAGGCAGGGTGAGGGTTCCTATAACAGCCGGGCAGGGTGCGGGTTCCTATAACAGCCGGGCAGGGTGCGGGTACCTATAACGGCCGGGCAGGGTGCGGGTTCCTATAACAGCCGGGCAGGGTGCGGGTTCCTATAACGGCCGGGCAGGGTGCGGGTTCCTATAACAGCCGGGCAGAGTGCGGGTTCCTATAACGGCCGGGCAGGGTGCGGGTTCCTATAACAGTCGGGCAGGGTGCGGGTTCCTATAACAGCCGGGCAGGGTGCGGGTTCCTATAACAGCCGGGCAGAGTGCGGGTTCCTATAACGGCCGGGCAGGGTGCGGGTTCCTATAACAGCCGGGCAGGGTGCGGGTACCTATAACGGCCGGGCAGGGTGCGGGTTCCTATAACAGCCGGGCAGGGTGCGGGTTCCTATAACAGCCAGGCAGGGTGAGGGTTCCTATAACAGCCGGGCAGGGTGCGGGTTCCTATAACAGCCGGGCAGGGTGCGGGTACCTATAACGGCCGGGCAGGGTGCGGGTTCCTATAACAGCCGGGCAGGGTGCGGGTTCCTATAACGGCCGGGCAGGGTGCGGGTTCCTATAACAGCCGGGCAGGGTTCGGGTTCCTATAACAGCCGGGCAGGGTGCGGGTTCCTATAACAGTCGGGCAGGGTGCAGGTTCCTATAACAGCCGGGCAGGGTGCGGGTTCCTATAACGGCCGGGCAGGGTGCGGGTACCTATAACAGCCGGGCAGGGTGCGGGTTCCTATAACAGCCGGGCAGGGTGCGGGTTCCTATAACGGCCGGGCAGGGTGCGGGTTCCTATAACAGCCGGGCAGGGTGCGGGTTCCTATAACGGCCGGGCAGGGTGCGGGTTCCTATAACAGCCGGGCAGGGTGCGGGTTCCTATAACAGCCGGGCAGGGTGCGGGTTCCTATAACGGCCGGGCAGGGTGCGGGTTCCTATAACAGCCGGGCAGGGTGCGGGTTCCTATAACAGCCGGGCAGGGTGCGGGTTCCTATAACAGCCGGGCAGGGTGCGGGTTTCCTATAACGGCCGGGCAGGGTGCGGGTTCCTATAACAGTCGGGCAGGGTGCAGGTTCCTATAACAGCCGGGCAGGGTGCGGGTTCCTATAACGGCCGGGCAGGGTGCGGGTACCTATAACAGCCGGGCAGGGTGCGGGTTCCTATAACAGCCGGGCAGGGTGCGGGTTCCTATAACAGCCGGGCAGGGTGCGGGTTCCTATAACGGCCGGGCAGGGTGCGGGTTCCTATAACAGCCGGGCAGGGTGCGGGTTCCTATAACAGCCGGGCAGGGTGCGGGTTCTTATAACAGCCGGGCAGGGTGCGGGTTCTTATAACAGCCGGGCAGGTCCTATAACAGCCGGGCAGGGTGCGGTTCCTATAACAGCCTGGCAGGGTGCGGGTTCCTATAACGGCCGGGCAGGGTGCGGGTACCTATACAGCGGGCAGGGTGCGGGTTCCTATAACAGCCGGGCAGGGTGCGGGGTTCCTATAACAGCCGGGCAGGGTGCGGGGTTCCTATAACGGCCGGCAGGGTGCGGGTTCCTATAACAGCCGGGCAGGGTGCGGGTTCCTATAAACGCCGGGCAGGTGCGGGTTCCTATAACAGTCCCGGGCAGGGTGCGGGTTCTTATAACAGCCGGGCAGGGTGCGGGTTCTTATAACAGCCGGGCAGGGTGCGGGTTCCTATAAACAGCCGGGCAGGGTGCGGGTTCCTATAACGGCCGGGCAGGGTGCGGGTTCTATAACAGCCGGGCAGGGTGCGGGTTCCTATAACAGCTCGGGCAGGGGGTCCTAAGCCGGCAGGGTCGGTTCCTATAACGGCCGGGCAGGGTGCGGGGTTCCTATAACGGCCGGGCAGGGTACGGGTTCCTATAACAGCCGGGCAGGGTGCGGGTTCCTATAACAGCCGGGCAGGGTGCGGGTTCCTATAACAGCCGGGCAGGGTGCGGGTTCCTATAACAGCCGGGCAGGGTGCGGGTTCCTATAACAGCCGGGCAGGGTGCGGGTTCCCTATAACAGCCGGGCAGGGTGCGGGTTCCTATAACAAGCCGGGCAGGGTGCGGGTTCCTATAACGGCCGGGCAGGGTACGGGTTCCTATAACAGCCGGGCAGGGTGCGGGTTCCTATAACAGCCGGGCAGGGTGGCGGTTCCTATAACAGCCGGGCAGGGTGCGGGTTCCTATAACAGCCGGGCAGGGTGCGGGTTCCTATAACAGCCGGGCGGGTGCGGGTTCCTATAACAGCCGGGCAGGGGGGTTAACGCCGGGCAGGGTGCGGGTTCCTATAACAGCCGGGGCAGGGTGCGGGTTCCTATAACAGCCGGGCAGGGTGCGGGTTCCTATAACGGCCGGGCAGGGTGCGGGTTCCTATAACGGCCGGGCAGGGTGCGGGTTCCTATAACGGCCGGGCAGGGTGCGGGTTCCTATAACGGCCGGCAGGGTGCGGGTTCCTATAACGGCCGGGCAGGGTGCGGGTTCCTATAACGGCCGGGCAGGGTGCGGGTTCCTATAACGGCCGGGCAGGGTGCGGGTTCCTATAACGGCCGGGCAGGGTGCGGGTTCCTATAACAGCCGGGCAGGGTGCGGGTTCCTATAACGGCCGGGCAGGGTGCGGGTACCTATAACAGCCGGGCAGGGTGCGGGTTCCTATAACGGCCGGCAGGGTGCGGGTTCCTATAACGGCCGGGCAGGGTGCGGGTTCTTATAACGGCCGGGCAGGGTGCGGGTTCCTATAACAGTCGGGCAGGGTGCGGGTTCCTATAACAGCCGGGCAGGGTGCGGGTACCTATAACAGCCGGGCAGGGTGCGGGTTCCTATAACAGCCGGGCAGGGTGCGGGTTCCTATAACAGCCGGGCACACAGTAGAAATAACTCACTTGCTGAATTTATGGTGAGAGTGAATGGAACAATCTCTATTTTACTGGAACAAGTAAATGAAAACTATAAGAGAACAAGTACAAATAATATCAGTAAGTACAAACCAATACAGTAATACAATTTGTTAACCCCGCGGGGCACCACATATAACTGAGGGTTCAGGCCGGGGGGCTGGGGGCACTTATGTTGGTGTAACTGTAACCCAAGGGGTGACATCTATACGTTCCAGTACATTAGATTTATAATCCGTTGATAGAAATCTATCCAGTGTTCCCAGGGATTACAGGGCCCAGTATTCAGTCCTGGTTCTGCTCTTGGGTAGAACTGGGCCACTAACTAAGCAGGGGAGACTGACTCTAACGGGCACTGGAACCCGGGGCTCTAACCTACTCTGATCAGAGAAGGGACCTGACTACTGAACCTTCTGGTTCTTATAAAACTATTCCCTAAATCCCTATCTGGGCCCTAAATCTGCACTAGTTACAGTGAGGGCCTATTGGATCTCGAACCTAAATGCCCTAAGGTGCAAGGAGAGTAAAATCCTTCCCTGACTGACACTTACTGGCACTGACTGACACTTACTGGCACTGACTGGCACTTACTGGCACTGACTGACACTTACTGACACTTACTGGCACTGACTGGCACTGACTGACACTTACTGGCACTGACTGACACTTACTGGCACTGACTGACACTTACTGGCACTGACTGGCACTTACTGGCACTGACTGACACTTACTGACACTTACTGGCACTGACTGGCACTGACTGACACTTACTGGCACTGACTGACACTGACTGGCACTGACTGACACTGACTGGCACTGACTGACACTTACTGGCACTGACTGACACTTACTGGCACTGACTGACACTTACTGGCACACTAAGGGGAACCTACAGTTGGTGCAGCCTTTCCTGCACTTTGCCAACCTTGTATCCCAGGGGGTCTCTCTCTCTCCCTATTGCCAAATCTGTGCTCTCTCCTTGCCTCATTGCCTTGGCTTTCTCTCTCCCATCTCTCTGTGCAAAGTCCCATGGTATCAGCCTTACTGTCCCCAGATTGTCTAAGGCTGCCCCCTGCAGACTGAAGGTAACATTTGTACAGTCCTCATTTGCCTGCCTGTTACAATATAATTACCCCTTAATGGGGGCAGAACAGCCCTATTGGGTTTATTTAATGGTTAAATGATTCCCTTTTCTCTGTAATAATAAAACAGTACCTGTACTTGATCCCAACTAAGATATAATTACCCTTTATTGGGGCAGAACAGCCCTATTGGGTTTATTTAATGGTTAAATGATTCCCTTTTCTCTGTAATAATAAAACAGTACCTGTACTTGATCCCAACTAAGATATAATTACCCCTTATTGGGGCAGAACAGCCCTATTGGGTTTATTTAATGGTTAAATGATCCCCTTTTCTCTGTAATAATAAAACAGTACCTGTACTTGATCCCAACTAAGATATAATTACCCCTTATTGGGGGCAGAACAGCCCTATTGGGTTTATTTCATGGTTAAATGATTCCCTTTTCTCTGTAATAATAAAACAGTACCTGTACTTGATCCCAACTAAGATATAATTACCCCTTATTGGGGGCAGAACAGCCCTATTGGGTTTATTTCATGGTTAAATGATTCCCTTTTCTCTGTAATAATAAAACAGTACCTGTACTTGATCCCAACTAAGATATAATTACCCCTTATTGGGCAGAACAGCCCTATTGGGTTTATTTAATGGTTAAATGATTCCCTTTTCTCTGTAATAATAAAACAGTACCTGTACTTGATCCCAACTAAGATATAATTACCCCTTATTGGGGCAGAACAGCCCTATTGGGTTTATTTAATGGTTAAATGATTCCCTTTTCTCTGTAATAATAAAACAGTACCTGTACTTGATCCCAACTAAGATATAATTACCCCTTATTGGGGCAGAACAGCCCTATTGGGTTTATTTAATGGTTAAATGATTCCCTTTTCTCTGTAATAATAAAACAGTACCTGTACTTGATCCCAACTAAGATATAATTACCCCTTATTGGGGCAGAACAGCCCTATTGGGTTTATTTAATGGTTAAATGATTTAGTAGACTTAAGGCATGGAGATCCAAATCATGGAAAGACCCCTTACCTGGATAACCCCAGGTCATTCTGGATAACAGGTCCCGAGCATTCTGGATAACAGATCGTGTACCTGTACTATAATTAGTAAAGAGCTATTTTTCCGGCAGGCATGGCTTTACAGTGAAATCCTGCATTTCACCATCTGTCAATTTTTTTGCGAAATGCCAGCAAAATTTTGCTGCAGAAAATTTGTGGTTGCGTAAAAAAGACGACAAAAGTTTTGTGAACTTTCTGCCATTTCGGGAATTTTTGAAGAAGTTTCGCAATTTTTTCAGTGAAGCAAAACAGGACAGATTCACTTATCACTAACTATAATGTGTTTGTGGCTCACAGTAACCCGATTCTGATGCCAGGGGAGGGGCCGATGCCATGGGAGGGGCCGATGTCAGGGGAGGGGCTGATGCCATGGGAGGGGCCGATGTCAGGGGAGGGGCCGATGCCATGGGAGGGGCCGATGTCAGGGGAGGGGCTGATGCCATGGGAGGGGCCGACGTCAGGGGAGGGGCTGATGCCATGGGAGGGGCCGATGTCAGGGGAGGGGCCGATGCCATGGGAGGGCCGATGTCAGGGGAGGGGCTGATGCCATGGGAGGGGCCGACGTCAGGGGAGGGGCTGATGCCATGGGAGGGGCCGATGTCAAGGGGAGAGGCCAATGCCATGGGAGGGGCCGATGTCAGAGGAGGGGCTGATGCCAGGGGAAGGGCTGATGCCAGGGGAGAGGCCGATACCATGGGAGGGGCCGATGTCAGAGGAGGGGCTGATGCCAGAGGAGGGGCTGATGCCAGGGGAGGGGCTGATGCCAGGGGAGGGGCCGATGTCAGAGGAGGGGCTGATGCCAGGGGAAAGGCTGATGTCAGGGGAGAGGCCGATGCCATGGGAGGGGCCGATGCCAGAGGAGTGGCTGATGCCAGGGGAGGGGCTGATGCCATGGGAGGGGCCGATGTCAGGGGAGGGGCTGATGCCATGGGAGGGGCCGATGTCAAGGGGAGAGGCCAATGCCAGGGGAAAGGCTGATGTCAGGGGAGAGGCCGATGCCATGGGAGGGGCCGATGTCAGAGGAGGGGCTGATGTCAGGGGAGGGGCCGATGTCAGAGGAGGGGCTGATGCCAGGGGAGGGGCCGATGTCAGAGGAGGGGCTGATGCCAGGGGAAAGGCTGATGTCAGGGGAGAGGCCGATGCCATGGGAGGGGCCGATGCCAGAGGAGTGGCTGATGCCAGGGGAGGGGCTGATGCCATGGGAGGGGCCGATGTCAGGGGAGGGGCTGATGCCATGGGAGGGGCCGATGTCAAGGGGAGAGGCCAATGCCAGGGGAAAGGCTGATGTCAGGGGAGAGGCCGATGCCATGGGAGGGGCCGATGTCAGAGGAGGGGCTGATGTCAGGGGAAAGGCTGATGTCAGGGGAGGGGCCGATTCCAGGGGAGGGGCTGATTTTTGCTAAGTGTTTTTCCACAGGCCGATGATCCGCCCCCTGGGGCATCAGCCTAAGCTCAATCTCCTGGAGAAACAGGCACAAAAGGGACAACTGAGATCCGGAAGGGACAACGTCAGGTTTGGGGCAAAACGACTCCCAACATTCCCTGATCTCTAAGCCCTCCTCTCAGAAACCATTTGAAGGTTGAAAGATGGAGACAAATATTTGGACTATTGTGAGAAGAACAGATTGTTTCAGGCTAAAAAAAAGACTAAAATGGCGGAATTAGAAGGAAAGGGCCCCGCGCTCCCAGACTATTTGGCTTCCTAAGACTCAAACACTGATTAATCTTTGTATTAACGTTTCCGTGATGTATTGGAGCCCGAATGCTCCTCCCCTCAGGGGCCCCGGGACCTGCAACTCCCCCTCTGTCTCAGCTGATTATCTGTCCAATAGGGAAATGGCCACAACTTCCCACTTACAGTCAGTGATATTAAAGGGGGCGGGGTCAACTTTCAGTTAACTTTCAGTATGTTATAGAATGGCCAATTGCTAGCAGCTTTTCTATTGGTCTTCATTATTTATTTCTTATAGTTTTTGAATTATTTACAGTCTTTCAAATGGGGGTCACTGACCCCGGCAGCCAAACCCTATTGCTCTGTGAGGCTCCAGTTTTATTGTTATTGTTACTTTTTATTCCTTATCTTTCTATTCAGCCCCTCCCCTATTCATATACCAGCCTCTCAATCAAACCACCCCGTGGTTGCTAAGGTATTGGGAGGCCTAACAACAGGATAACTGACCCCGGCAGCCAAACCCTATTGCTCTGTGAGGCTCCAGTTTTATTCTTATTGTTACTTTTTATTCCTTATCTTTCTATTCAGCCCCTCCCCTGTTCTCTCATTCAAATGGCTGCCTGGTTGCTAAGGTAATTTGAGCCCTAGCAACCAAGCTGCTGAACAAAAACTGAAATAACTAAAAAAGCTAAACAGTAACCTTATCTGTAACAATGGCCCCTTTATTGGAGCTCCCTATAGGTCCTCTCAGGTCCCTGTCTGTGTTTCAAATGAGGGGTGGGCGTGTCCTAACGGTCCCTGCCAGAAGCACAGTAGGAGGGGGAGAGCCAATCACAGCCCTGCACTCACACAAGCACAGACAGGCTTCAGTTCCCTATCAGGTCAGCCTAGCTGCTGATTGGTTCCTATCCTACAGTGCCGCCGCCCCCCTGCACATCCAGAGAACTCAGCCAGCAGGAAGTGGCACAGGTGGGCGGGGCTAGTGAGTAAATCAGCCCCAAACACTACTTTATAAAGCCCATTCCTTCTGTATATAGATGAGTACAATTCACTGGCACAGTATTGTTTGTCACACAATGTCCCCTTTATTAATGCAGTGATACTGATAAACTACAGTAATAATATACCTACAGCTCCCCCTGTAACCGGCAGCAATAACACCCTCCCATTTAGATTGTAAGCTCTATGGGGCAGGGAACCTTAAGGCGACTGTACTTTGTATTTATTAATTGTAACGGCCCCCAACTCGTTTATTAATAAATAAAAATATCCATAAATACACAATGATGAAATACAGAGATGCAATGATCACACAGAAGTTCCTAGAGGAATTTTACAAGCACATTTGTCATTGGGTGACAGTTAGAACCCCTGTTTGTGAGTTCCCTAGAGAAACAGTAATGAGAAGTAAACTTGCCCTTTAATCCCTCCCCCCCCCCCCCCCCCAGCCGGCAGAGGTTGTTCATGGTCAAAGGAGCAAATCGGCAAAGGCAGCCGCGTCCATGTTTGTACTCCCACCTTGTAATCAGCCCACGCTATAACCTGACTTTCCTGCCCTACACTTGTGCTGAATAACATTTATTGTATCTCGATGCTGTTACACCTACGCTATAACGATAACATATGACTAAACCTCGGTTATATAAAGCATGTGGGTGTATCAAGATGGCTACCTGCAACCCTACGTGTAAGGCAATACCTTGAGAGGCTCCAGGTGTACAAAGATGGCGCACGAAGTCGGGCTCAATACAAGGGACAGAGAGTACTAAGATGGCAGCGGTTCCGGAAGTGACGCTATAGCCGGCTGGAGAGGCGGAGAGTGAGCTTCCGATCTGACAGAGGAAGATGGCGGCGGCGTGCCTGGTGTTGCGGAGGTCGCTTGGTGGGGCAGTGCTGCAGGGGGGACGGGCGGCCTGGCCGGTGGCTCCTCAGGTGAGCGCTTCCCCGGGAGAGGGAAAGGGACGCGCTGCTGGGCCCTGGGGCCGGACTGGGAGGGCGGGGGGAAGGCTCGGCTAGTGACCGGGCACTGAATGAAGGTCACCGGCAAGTGAGCTCGGCCCGTACCGGCCTCAGGCTGAGGGGTCACTGCTTGGGGACAAGGCTGCAAATGTCCCTTCCGTGCGGGGCGGGGCCGGCGGCTCTTACGGGGGAATCGGTACAACTAATGGCGCTTATTCCCTCTGCGCTGCGGCCAATCAGCTGCTTCCTGTCATCCGGCCAGCCTGCTTTAGCCAATCAGAAGTAAAGGCTCACACGTTGCTTAGTGAATGAGCCCCCCCTGTATAAGGATTCCGCTGTGGCCCCCAGATTGGGCCCCTTGTGTAATATTCCCCCCCCCCCCAGGGCTCAGTTACCCACTAATGCTCAGTAAGGGGGGCACTGGGGGAGTCCATCCTGCTAACTGCAATGCCCCCCCCCCCCCTGCTGCTGAGGATGCTGGGAGTTGTAGTTCAGAATCAGGGAAGAGAGTGTTGGTTGGTCCCACAATACAGACAGCCTGTCGCTGAGTGTGAGGGGCCAGTGTACCCGCTGGAGGGACCCCCACACTGTGGCCCTGGCTACACTCCGTAATACGAACCCCCCTGCACCCCAAGATTCTGTGTTTGGTGCCATGAAATCCCAGTGAGACCCCCCATGTGCCCCCCAGCCGCCCGCAGTTGCCCCTCTCTGTACTTAGTGAGAGGCTCCAGGAACCTCACAGACCGGCGGGGGCCCTTTAAGCACTGAGGATCCCCTGCTGTGTGAGTGCCGGCCCCGGGGCCACAAGTGACCTCTCAAGGGAGTTTAGGGGCCCCAGAACTGCACTTAATGCCCTTAACATGTGACATGAGTGACTCACTGACCTTGACCCCCTGGGGTGTCTCACTGATGGGCGCTCTCCCCGGCTCCCTTACAGTCTCACTGATGGGCGCTCTCCCCGGCTCCCTTACAGTCTCACTGATGGGCGCTCTCCCCGGCTCCCTTACAGTCTCACTGATGGGCGCTCTCCCCGGCTCCCTTACAGTCTCACTGATGGGCTCTCTCCCCGGCTCCCTTACAGTCTCACTGATGGGCTCTCTCCCCGGCTCCCTTACAGTCTCACTGATGGGCTCTCTCCCCGGCTCCCTTACAGTCTCACTGATGGGCGCTCTCCCCGGCTCCCTTACAGTCTCACTGATGGGCGCTCTCCCCGGCTCCCTTACAGTCTCACTGATGGGCGCTCTCCCCGGCTCCCTTACAGTCTCACTGATGGGCGCTCTCCCCGGCTCCCTTACAGTCTCACTGATGGGCTCTCTCCCCGGCTCCCTTACAGTCTCACTGATGGGCTCTCTCCCCGGCTCCCTTACAGTCTCACTGATGGGCTCTCTCCCCGGCTCCCTTACAGTCTCACTGATGGGCGCTCTCCCCGGCTCCCTTACAGTCTCACTGATGGGCGCTCTCCCCGGCTCCCTTACAGTCTCACTGATGGGCGCTCTCCCCGGCTCCCTTACAGTCTCACTGATGGGCGCTCTCCCCGGCTCCCTTACAGTCTCACTGATGGGCGCTCTCCCCGGCTCCCTTACAGTCTCACTGATGGGCGCTCTCCCCGGCTCCCTTACAGTCTCACTGATGGGCGCTCTCCCTTTCTGTGTGTCTCTTTCAGGCCAACATGTCCTTCTCCACTCTGTCCCGGGGCAGGAAGGTGGCTCTCTCCACATTAGGTATTTTGGTCGCCGGAGGCTCCGGTTTGGCGTTTGCACTCCACCAATCAGTGAAAGCCAGTGAATTAGAGCTCCACCCACCCTCCTACCCATGGAGCCACAACGGACTCCTCTCCTCGTTGGATCACGCCAGGTAATGGGAACCTGACAGGCAGTGGGAATATATTTGGGTTTATTTGGCCTTAGTGCGGCCTCATGGGGTGCCCACTGGGTACTGATTGGCTACTCACCCTGACTGGGATACAGTAGTGGCCAATGGGGGCCAGTGATTATTGTGAGGGGCATCGCTCACCTCTAGGCTCCCAGGCGGGTAAGAAGGCACTTCCCATCAGCGAATCACTCCTGCGCCACTAACTGTCGCTTCTCTCCTGCGCAGCATCCGGCGCGGCTACCAGGTGTACAAACAGGTGTGCGCCGCCTGTCACAGTATGGAATACTTGGCCTTTAGGAACCTCATCGGCGTCTCCCACACGGAAGCAGAGGCCAAAGCGCTGGCGGAAGAGGTACAGTCTCCCCATCATCATCATCGCCCTGCGCCTTTAAAGGACAAGGAAAGCTGAATTCACTGAGGGGGGGGTTCCGAAATGTAAGGCCCCCCCTAGGGAATTCAGTCACTGTGGGTTCCCCTGGGCTAAATGGGGGGACCAGCCCGGCCGTTACATTTACTGGGGGGGGCGTACATATTCCCCCCCCCCCCCCCCCATGAGTTCTGTTTTCCCTGTCCATTAAGGCGGGGGAGACAAGTGGCCCCCACGTTGCATGTAAATAAATGGGTTCTAAGGTTCTAGTAAATGGGGGGTTCCCCCATGAGTTCTGCTTTCCGTGTCCATTAAGGCGGGGGAGACAAATGGCCCCCCCATTGGATGTAAATAAATGGGTTCTAGTAAATGGGGGGGTTCCCCCATGAGTTCGGTTTTCGTGTCCATTAAGGAGGAGGAGACATTGGATGTAAATAATGGGTTCTAAGGTTCTAGTAAATGGGGGGGGGTTCCCCACTGACTGTCTCTCTGCTCAGTTTGAGATTCTGGACGGCCCGGATGAGAATGGGGAGATGTTCACCCGGCCCGGGAAGCTGTCGGATTATTTCCCCAAGCCGTACCCCAATGACGAGGCGGCCAGAGCGTCCAACAATGGGGCGCTGCCCCCCGACCTCAGCTACATTGTCAATGCCAGGTACAGTGGGGTGCACTACCCCCCCCCCCCCCCCCCCCCCCCCCCGACCAACGTACCATTTAGCCATTTGGGGCAACACACAGGCTCCTCCCACTACACTGATGCCGTTATCTCTTGGCTCCGCCCCCTGAATGTGTTGCTTTGCATTGCAGGCACGGCGGGGAGGATTACGTTTTCTCTCTCCTGACTGGTTACTGCGACCCCCCCGCTGGCGTCAGTTTAAGAGAAGGACTGTATTACAACCCGTACTTCCCCGGCCAGGCCGTCGGGATGGCGCCCCCTATTTATAACGAGGTCCTGGAATTTGATGATGGTGAGTGCCCCCCCCCCGTCTCGGTATGAGCCCGGTCCCTCCATGGGCTGCCAGAAAGTGAGCCTGCCCAGCTTGCCCAATGGTTTCTATGGAGGGAGCGGTTACCTGGGGCCGAGTACCTGACTCTCTCTGTGCTTCTCGCAGGGACCCCGGCCACCATGTCGCAGGTTGCTAAGGACGTCTGCACATTCCTGCGTTGGGCTTCAGAACCGGAACACGACCAGCGCAAGCGAATGGGCCTTAAAGTAAGTGTGTCGCCTTTCCCTTAACGTGGCCTTTAATTCCAGGCCTGATCACATGCAAGGGGGTTGGTTACAGGGCCCGGGGCCCCCGGCTCCCTGTTGGGTTGCAATTGCCGTTTTTGACCAAAACTGTAAAACCTTTTTGCCCCTTTGTGGATTGTTGAATTATTCCTCCCATATGGAAGCTGATTGGTTGCTAAGCGTTGCTGGGCGAGAGTAGACCATAGAGATGGTTATAGAATATCCTATTCCTAGCAATTTTTCAATTGGTCTTCATTATTTATTTCTTATAGTTTTTGAATCATTTGCCGCCTTCTTCTGCAGCTTTACAAATGGGGGTCACTGACCCCGGCAGCCAAACCCTATTGCTCTGTGAGGCTCCAGTTTTATTGTTATTGTTACTTTTTATTCCTTATCTTTCTATTAATTCATATCACAGCCTCTCATCCAAACTGATTCCTGGTTGCTAAGGTAGTTTGGACCCTAGCAACCAGATAGCTGCTGAAACTCCAAACTGCAGAGCTGCTGAACAAAAAGTGAAATAATTCACCCAATCTGGTCCCCATAATTTCTAATTTATTGCACCATATCCCAGAAATGTGACCCCTCCCCCTCCACTGTGAGGGTCCGCCCCCTGGGTGTAGAAAGCCGGTGCATTGCTGTGAGATGCCCCTTTAATATTCCATTTCAGCCTGGCTTTCAGAGTCTGGTTTCAGCCTCTCATTCAAACCACTCACTGGTTGCTAAGGTAATTTACACCCTAGCAACAGGAGAGCTACTGAACAAAAATGGAAATAGTTAAAAAAACGACAAATAATAAAAAATGAAGACCAACTGCAAATTATCTCAGAATATGACTCTCTACATCATACTAAAAGTTACAACCCCTGTCATTTGGCGCCAGTGAGGCTCCTCCTTCTCTGCATCCGCTCGGGTCAAGCAGGATCAGCCTGTAATGGGGCGTATACAGATGGGAGGGGCTCAGTCCCACGTGTTCCCCCCCCTAATTCATTGGTCTCTTCTCCCCCCCCCCCCCCCCCAGGTGCTGATGATCTCTTCCATCCTGATCCCACTCATCTACTACATGAAGAGACACCGATGGAGCGTGCTGAAGTCCAGGAAGATTGCCTACCGGCCCCCCAAGTAACGGCAGCCGACAGCTCAGCACCGGGAAGCCCCTCCCCCTGCGCGTTGGCCTCAGCAGATGCCATGGATGATTTGCCAGGCAACGGTCCCTTTGCTCCTCCGAGCAGGAAGTAGATCCGGACACGGCTCCGTAACTCACAGGCGCTGCGTCCGTATCTTTTTGTTTTTTTTATGTTTATTTTTTGTCTCGGGGGAATTTTTTGTTCCTGCTTCTCTGCGTTTTCACTGTTTTTGTCCGGAAAGAACCAAACCGAGGAGGAAAAAGGGACTCGTGCGAAGAAACGATTGTGTCCATTACATCCCATTATGGGCTCGTTAAATTAAACAAAAATATATCTTTTAAACCAAACCGGCTGGTGGAATGGTGATTTGTTGAGAGCCAGGGGGCTTCTGGGTAAGGGCTGCAAACATGGCGTCCGGTATTGGGGGGGGCGTTGCCAGAAGGATTGCACGGGATTGGCTCGTGGGTATTTAATGTACAGGGGGGTCCCATTGCTACTACTACCACTCCCCCAAGCGCCTCTGTTTGTCCCAGTCTGCTGATTGGTTTATTCCTTGCATAGTAACACTGAGCATCTCGCTATAAACGGAATAAAATGACGTTTGCCTGGGGGTGTGGGGGTCATTCCTTCGCGCCATTATCCAGTACGCAGGGCGGGGCATCAGAACCCTTGGACTTGGAACTGAGGTCCATCTGATACCGGCTCCCCCTGTATTAGTCTGTACGGCGCCCCCTGCCTGCCCACATGGTATTGTTGCATTTGAGATCATCTCGCCAGTCTGTGCTCTGAGCGTTACCATTGGGCGGTACCGGTTCTCCTTGCAGTGACCCAGGGAATCTTGTGTAGGTGACATTGTGTGTTCTTCTGCCTTCCCTGATGGGCGGGGCAAATCCCAGCAAACTGATAATTAGATTCAGCCAATCAGTTCCTTCCCTATATAAATCCCTCACTTCCTGGCCTGAGCATTATGGGTGAGTGCTAGCTCTTGGAACTCCTGTGTTGCTCGACTACTGAGCTACTATTTTCCTTGTGGGGAGAATTCTGCCTGTCTGAGTGCTGCTGCCTCTGTGTTGCTATGTTACCCTGCTCCCCAGTAACCAGTCTGTACCCTCTACACCTGCCTACTGCTGTTTGTGGCCGCCCAGACCTTTGGCCAATTCACCCTGTTTAGTTCCCCTTTGGCCCCTGACTGTCTCTTACTTATAGACTCCCCACCTTCCCTGTGAAATCCCTGAAGCAGAGACAGGAGACCGGTGCTGATCTAGAGACATAGCTGGACATAATAGACAGCCCCTAGCAGCCACCGCTGCCATGTTTCCTGATCTGACCAATCATGTTCTAGGTTCTCCTGCAGACACCGGGCAGAGGCCCTATAGATAAGATGGAGACTAAAAGTTTCGTCCGACCAATAGAATTGCCCTAAATGATTGGACTCCTGACTTCTAAACCAACAGCACGATGAAGAGCTGAGACTTTGGCCTTTTTTCAATATAGGGGCAAATCTATGGGTTGGTCGGGGGCACTGGGCTAATGGTTTGGGGCAGTTGTGACCCACCGGCCATGTAATGTTCTTTCCTCGCTATTAGGAGACATGAGAGGATGGCCGGAAGCTGGACACAAAGGCTGGTCTGGCATCCCAAGACCTTGAACATAACATGGACCATTTGTGGTGGCACCGGACATTAGTTGGTCTCCACACGGTCCCTCTGCTTAATCTGCTCTAGAACCCCATGGGAAGGAACAATGTTCTGGGTCTGTTATCCCCCTGGTGCTGAGACTGCCCGCTGCCTGGTCCTCTCTCTGAGTATCATGGTAATATCTGAGATTTCACCGCTGGTTTGGAAGGGTTGAACTTGATGGGTTTTTCTCTCCTGTTGCCAGAGGGTGGTCCAGAACAAGCCACACCCAACTTGGTGTGACTTGCATGGAATGTTCCAGGGATCCTGGCCTATAAGCTTTCACTCACTCTGAGCCAAGTAATATAGGAGGAATGTGTGTACGGCAGCTCTATGGAGCTAAAGCTATGGCTCTTCTCTCCTCTACCCCCTTGCCTTGTATTCCACTTATCTGTGCCAACTCCAGCAGAGCATCCCCAGGGGAATTCACACTACAATATTGCCAGGGAGCCCCCCCCCCCCCCGGTGACCAGCAGCCCTATGTAACTAACAGTATGACAAGCATTGTCTAGGGCTTTACTTGTCCTTTAATGAGGCGCCACGGGTAACTGAACGCTGCCTCAAGCAATATTTTGCTACAAGTGGCAGAGAGCTTACAGTATTACCCTACAGCGCCATCCTTTGGTCTCCCATTAGTACAACTGCATTGTGAAAGTACAGAGAAGAGCAACTAAATTAACTAAGGGAATGTGAGATTCTGACCAAGGGACGGTGAGAGGCAACTGAACTGGAAGGAAAATAACTACAATGTATTTATGTTTTATTCTTTGTGGCTTTTCAGGTATTTAGCTTTTTGTTCAGCAGCTCTCCGGTTGCTAGGGTCTTGTTTAGCTTAGTAACCAGGCAGTGGTTTGACAGGAGAGAGAGGAATATGAATAGGGGAGGGGCTGAATAGAAAGATAAGGAATAAAAAGTAACAATAACAATAAAACTGGAGCCTCACAGAGCAATAGGGTTTGGCTGCCGGGGTCACTGACCCCCATTTGAAAGCTGGAAAGATATAGAAGAGAAATGTAAATAGTCCAAAACCTATAGAAAAGAAATAATAATAACCAGTTGTAAAGTTGCTAGGAATAGGACATTCTGTAACCTACTTAAAGTGAACTTAAAGCCCCCAAAGTCCAGATATTTATTGGTACTAGGCAAGGCTGCCCTCTGTCACCAACTTTATTTATATTAGTCATGGAAACTCTGTTAAACCATATAAGAGATAATCCAGTTGCGCTCGTACCTGTAGGGATAAGCTGTGCAATAGGCCGCTTTCCTTGTGGGAAGAAACCATAGATTCCATGGACGCCAACGCAGCCGCGGAAAAGCCGTTCTATAAAGCACACAGAACTTTCATAGATGTCTCCGCACAAACCCAGAAACCTTTCTGCCAATCGGGGGGAGAGAGACCTGAATGTCACATTTTCTGCAACTTTAAACTTAACCCATAAAGCATCACCAGCAATGAGAACTAATGAGGCAATATACAAATGGGTCACTAGGTGGCGCCAAAGTAGAGGAAATTAGAAAACTTGAAGAGAAAGCTCATTTAATACATACCGTATATACTCGAGTATAAGCCCAAAATGTGCTGAAAAATTAACCCTCGGCTTATACTCGAGTACCTCTGCTACCTGACTCCCTGTGTGCTCTTCTGTGTGCTGCTCCTTCCTGTTTCCTTGCCCTGCCCCCCCCCGGCGTGACATCACACGCTCCCTGCTTCAGCTCCGGTGTCTGTGTGTGTAATAGGGGGAGGGAAAAGCTCAAACTGGCCTGCTATTAACTCTTTGTGTGGCGAGAGCACCTATTTGTTCAGTAAGATTGATAGATCCTAATTTTATTGGAATTTATTTTGATTATTGAAACTGAGAAGCGGTTGCATTTCCCACCCTAGGCTTATACTCAAGTCAATAGGTTTTTCCAGGTAAAATTAGGTACCTGGGCTTATACTCGAGTATATACGGTAATAGTCAGACCAATCGAAGTGATTCCCCTGCTATAAGCCTTGTGTTGCCTGCTCACAAGAAATTCCCCCGCTATCAGTGCAGCACTGCCTGCTAGTCAATGCCCTGATACCAGTGCCAGTTTGCCCTTTCACCCCCCAAGCCCCTCCCCCCCAAATCCCCAACCTCCTGCTCCAGGCCGGCAGTTACCAATTTGCTTCACTAGGTGGCGCCTAAAACCCAAGGGGATCACATCTTTGCAAATTTACGGAATTCGATCTCACTAACTCCGCCCCCCCGGGTGACCCGTAAATAACGATTTTGCCCAATTCTTGCAAATATAAAGCATTATTATTATTATTGTTATAGATTCGATTTCCAAAGGAGACAAAAATCAGGCAGAAATCACTTTAGTGTCGCAGGAAAGGGACCGTGAGCGACGGACAGGAAGTAAAGGCAGCGCTTCACTAACCAATCCCCGAGGTTGTTATATACGTAACAGGGAAATTCAAGGGGAAGTCAAACCAAAAGGAAATTCAAATGCAAACAAAAACCAGAGATTAATGAGTTTAGGATAGGGCAAATAATGCTTAATGCCCCCTTTCATACCCCAATGCGGTGGGTTTGGGCCAACAGCCGAGGATGAGGAGGGGGTTGAACCGTAGGGGCTGCAGCCGAGCCCGGAGCTACGGCGCCACGGTCACTGTCTATTGGGCCACAGTGGGCTTGAAATGCCAGGGCCTATTGTGAATGCCCCTGTACCCTGTTATTGCCCCTTCTGGGGGCAGAATAAATACCATGGGGCATGAATTCAGTGCACACTGAGGTGGGAGATGGGGGAATTCTCAGAGTCTGCTGGTGGGCCGCAATGATCCCCTCCCACCCCAGACACGGTGGTTGCCATAGAAACAGTCCAGCCGTAAGGGCAAATAGGAAGCCCCTCCCCTTTGTACTCAGTGACAGTTCTGACACCGGGGGTCACATTTCTTCCCATTGATGTTGCACTGGCAGCCTCCCGACGTGTCTCCGGGGCCCTGTGGGGCACAAACAACAACAGCAAAGGGTTAAAGGAAGTTGCCATAGTGATTGCCCTGTGGGTATCCTAAAAGAGAAAAAGGGAAAATAAACCCACTGGCGCTTCTCATTTAGTCTGGCAAAGGTACAGTCACTGGGCGGAGCCAGTTGAAAGGTACAGTCACTGGGCGGAGCCAGTTAAAAGGTCCAGTCATTGGGTGGAGCCAGTTGAAAGGTACAGTCACTGGGCGGAGCCAGTGGAAAGGTACAGTCACTGGGCGGAGCCAGTTGAAAGGTACAGTCACTGGGCGGAGTCAGTTAAAAGGTCCAGTCATTGGGTGGAGCCAGTTGAAAGGTACAGTCACTGGGCGGAGCCAGTGGAAAGGTACAGTCACTGGGCGGAGCCAGTTGAAAGGTACAGTCACTGGGCGGAGCCAGTTGAATGGTACAGTCACTGGGCGGAGCCAGTGGAAAGGTACAGTCACTGGGCGGAGCCAGTGGAAAGGTACAGTCACTGGGCGGAGCCAGTTGAAAGGTACAGTCACTGGGCGGAGCCAGTTGAAAGGTACAGTCACTGGGCGGAGCCAGTTGAAAGGTACAGTCACTGGGCGGAGCCAGTTGAAAGGTACAGTCACTGGGCGGAGCCAGTGGAAAGGTACAGTCACTGGGCGGAGCCAGTGGAAAGGTACATTCACTGGGCGGAGCCAGTTGAAAGGTACAGTCACTGGGCGGAGCCAGTTGAAAGGTACAGTCACTGGGCGGGGCCAGTTAAAAGGTACAGTCACTGGGAGGAGCAAGTGAAGAAGTGGAGCACTGAAGCAATCACTGGGGGTAATAGATCTGGTTGCTTAAAACATGGCAGAATTGACCTTTCCTTGTCCGTATTTGCCCTTATTGTATCCGCCCTGCCCAGATGTCGGGGGTGTTTAAAGATCGTTAATCTGATTAGATCACGCCCACTCCTTTCATGATTGTTGGAAAGAAACAAGGGGCGGAGTTTAGTATAAAGTGAAGCCAGCCTGTGATAGGTTCATTAAAGGAACCAATCAGTTAGTCCCACACCCACAGCAGTCACATTCCTCCCACAGGAGCAGTGTAGGGGCATTAGGGCCACTGTTACCCCAGTCCCTGCAGGTCACGTACCTGTGGCCCCCAGCGCGGGCCCTTCGTCACCCAGCAGATCTCAGTCTGACACATGGTGCAGCGGATCCAATCACATCCGTCCTTCTTCTGTACAATGATCTGACACACGGGGCAGTACATCGCCTCCCCGGTCTGCACCAGCGTCTGCGGGACAAACCGACATTCTCATTGGTTCTCTGGGCCTTTGCCTAATACCCCCCGTGGCTCCTCCCACTTGGTCTGAAACTGACCTGAGGAAGCCTATGGCGGGTGGAGTTAAAAGGGGGTTGGTCACCTTTGCGTTAACTGTTAGTATATTGTAGAGAGTGATATTCAGAGGACAATTTGCAATTGGTCTTCTTTTTTTATCATCTGTGGTTTTTTAGTTATTTCACTATTTGTTCAGCAGCTCTGCAGTTTGCAGCTCTCTGGTTGCTAGGTTGCAAATTACCTTAGCAACCAGCAAGTGGTTTACATGAGAGACTGGCATATGAATAGGGGAGGGGCTGAATAGAAAGATAAGGAATAAAAAGTAACAATAACAGTAAAACTGGAGCCTCACAGAGCAATAGGGTTTGGCTGCCGGGGTCAGTGACCCCCATTTGAAAGCTGCAAAGAGGCAGAAGAAGAAACTCTGACAAATAAATAATGAAGACCAATTGAAAACTTGCTTAGAATTGGCCGTTCTATAACGTACTAACGTAAAGGTGAACTGCCCCTTTAAGAAAGACCAAGTGCTGCTATAATAGGGGGAGGAGCTACCTTGAGCATGTCATTGGTCTGCCTGGCGGCTGCGTCGTTCTGCGCTCGGATCCGCAAATCGTCTTGGTACTCGCGGCAATTCATCCCGTCGTGTATGGCCTGTGGGTGGGCGGAGCAATGCGCGTTACTGGCTGTAACAGTATAAATGGCGCCTCGGTACTAATCTATAGTAACTGGTGCTGCCCCCTACTGGGCGGGGGGTTTGGGGAATATTTACCTTGCAGGTGAGGCAGTTCTGGGCGTGGCAAATGGGGCAGGTGAACTCATTGACGGAGTCTTCATAAACGCACCAACCCCGGCAGTCGGCTGTGCGGCAATGGTAACTGTCATGGCTTCTGCTCTCGGCAACCACCAGCCCCCTCTCCAGGAACCGACTGTACTCCTCCTGCGCCACTAACTGTCAGCCGGGAGAGAGGGGGGCATTTGTGTTACCCCAATGTTTCTATATATCTGTAACCTTGTTATGGGCTAAGGGGGCCCAGCCTGAAGGCCAGTTAGGGCGGGATTTGGGGTGAGTGCTTATTTGTGCCCTGGGTACCCCTGGAACTATAGCGGGGTGACTGTTACCCCAATGTTTCTATATATCTGTAACCTTGTTATGGGCTAAGGGGGCCCAGCCTGAAGGCCAGTTAGGGGGGATTTGGGGTGAGTGCTTATTTGTGCCCTGGGTACCCCTGGAACTATAGCAGGGTGACTGTTACCCCAATGTTTCTATATATCTGTAACCTTGTTATGGGCTAAGGGGGCCCAGTCTGAAGGCCAGTTAGGGGGGATTTGGGGTGCTGATTGTGCCCCGGGTACCCCTGGAAGTGTAGCACTCACGGCGCGGATCTCTCGCTGCTGCAGTTTGCTGTTACACGCGTAGGTCTCATCTCGGAAGGGACACGACACCTCGGGTTCCTCGCAGCAGTTCACCAGTTGGCGCAGACATTCCCTGGCAAAGCAGATGCACCATATTAGCCCCCGGGGGCGACTGTGCCAGGCCCTTAACCCCTTCATTCCCATCCACCCGAGAGTGCCACTTTGCCAACCACATGTATGGGCACAGAACCTTAATGCCCCGCCCCTTTATGGGCAACCGAACAGTCAGGGGAGGGGCTTTACCTGCAGAAGCTGTGCAGACACTCTCTCAGCAGAACACCGCCCCCTACTGGGACCTCTGAGAAGCAAATGAGACAATCAATGGGCTCCTGGTTTGGGATCAGAACCTCGTTGTCCAGCTGCAGAAGGTGCTGGAAGTTCTGAGATCTCTCCTCCTCCAAGGCCTGAAAAACAGAATGTCAGGTGGTGTGTGAGAAGGCATCATGGGAAGTGTAGGCATCATGGGAAGTGTAGGCATCATGGGAAGTGTAGGCAACATGGGAAGTGTAGGCATCATGGGAAGTGTAGGCCATGCAGATAGGGAGTCAGGGGCAGACAGTAGGGCTGGGGGGCAAATACCTTACCAGGGTTCTTGTCTCCTCACTCAGAATCACAGGCCAATAAACGTCTCATATCGACCCAACCCCCCCCCCCCCCCCCCCGGGAGCCATATCTGGGTCGGGGGCAGTAGATAAATGTGGTTGGACAATGTCAGAGTTGAGGTGAATGAACCCATGTGCTGTGCAAGGAAACCCAGAAACCACCCCATGACCCAGATCTGCTGTGTATGTCCCCCCCACCCCGCCCCCCCCGCCCCCCCACCCCGGGCAGCTTCCAGGAAAGCACCCACCCAAATTACTCGTGTAGAAATGAGAGAAATGCTCCAGGGGCAACTGAGATATTGGGGCTGTGATATTAAAGGGTATTTACCCTCCCCCGTTATTCCCTCGGTATATCAGCCCCCCCATCAGGATTGGTTATGACCCCCCCACATACCCCTATTTAGGGCCAATACAGGGGCACTTTCCAGACACTGCAGTTATTATAGATATTTATCATCTCGGCTGTTCCTGCCCAAACCCACAGGAAGTGACGGGCGAAGAGATTCTGTGGCGCCTCGCTCACCTACAGGCGCGTCTCCCCTCTGAGCCCCCCAGCCGCTCTGCCCGCGTCTCCCCTCTGAGCCCCCCAGCTGCTCTGCCCGCGTCTCCCCTCTGAGCCCCCCCAGCCGCTCTGCCCGCGTCTCCCCTCTGAGCCCCCCAGCCGCTCTGCCCGCGTCTCCCCTCTGAGCCCCCCCAGCCGCTCTGCCCGCGTCTCCCCTCTGAGCCCCCCAGCTGCTCTGCCCGCGTCTCCCCTCTGAGCCCCCCAGCCGCTCTGCCCGCGTCTCCCCTCTGAGCCCCCCAGCCGCTCTGCCCGCGTCTCCCCTCTGAGCCCCCCCAGCCGCTCTGCCCGCGTCTCCCCTCTGAGCCCCCCAGCCGCTCTGCCCGCGTCTCCCCTCTGAGCCCCCCCAGCCGCTCTGCCCGCGTCTCCCCTCTGAGCCCCCCAGCCGCTCTGCCCGAGTCTCCCCTCTGAGCCCCCCCAGCTGCTCTGCCCGCGTCTCCCCTCTGAGCCCCCCAGCCGCTCTGCCCGCGTCTCCCCTCTGAGCCCCCCCAGCTGCTCTGCCCGCGTCTCCCCTCTGAGCCCCCCAGCCGCTCTGCCCGCGTCTCCCCTCTGAGCCCCCCCAGCTGCTCTGCCCGCGTCTCCCCTCTGAGCCCCCCAGCCGCTCTGCCCGCGTCTCCCCTCTGAGCCCCCCCAGCTGCTCTGCCCGCGTCTCCCCTCTGAGCCCCCCCAGCTGCTCTGCCCGCGTCTCCCCTCTGAGCCCCCCCAGCTGCTCTGCCCGCGTCTCCCCTCTGAGCCCCCCAGCCGCTCTGCCCGCGTCTCCCCTCTGAGCCCCCCAGCTGCTCTGCCCGCGTCTCCCCTCTGAGCCCCCCCAGCCGCTCTGCCCGCGTCTCCCCTCTGAGCCCCCCAGCTGCTCTGCCCGCGTCTCCCCTCTGAGCCCCCCAGCTGCTCTGCCCGCGTCTCCCCTCTGAGCCCCCCCAGCCGCTCTGCCCGCGTCTCCCCTCTGAGCCCCCCCAGCTGCTCTGCCCGCGTCTCCCCTCTGAGCCCCCCCAGCTGCTCTGCCCGCGTCTCCCCTCTGAGCCCCCCAGCCGCTCTGCCCGCGTCTCCCCTCTGAGCCCCCCAGCTGCTCTGCCCGCGTCTCCCCTCTGAGCCCCCCCAGCCGCTCTGCCCGCGTCTCCCCTCTGAGCCCCCCCAGCTGCTCTGCCCGCGTCTCCCCTCTGAGCCCCCCCAGCTGCTCTGCCCGCGTCTCCCCTCTGAGCCCCCCAGCCGCTCTGCCCGTGTCTCCCCTCTGAGCCCCCCCAGCTGCTCTGCCCGCGTCTCCCCTCTGAGCCCCCCCAGCCGCTCTGCCCGCGTCTCCCCTCTGAGCCCCCCCAGCCGCTCTGCCCGCGTCTCCCCTCTGAGCCCCCCCAGCCGCTCTGCCCGCGTCTCCCCTCTGAGCCCCCCCAGCCGCTCTGCCCGCGTCTCCCCTCTGAGCCCCCCAGCCGCTCTGCCCGCGTCTCCCCTCTGAGCCCCCCAGCCGCTCTGCCCGCGTCTCCCCTCTGAGCCCCCCAGCCGCTCTGCCCGCGTCTCCCCTCTGAGCCCCCCCAGCCGCTCTGCCCGCGTCTCCCCTCTGAGCCCCCCCAGCTGCTCTGCATTATCTGCACCTCTACATATCAGCTGCAGTAACGAGCCCCTTCCTATGCTGATGGTGAGATCTCCTTTCCTCCCCACCCCCAATGAATCACTCATTCCCCCTCTCTTGGTAGGGAACCCCATAACCTGACTGCCCTTACAGTAAGGAACCCCTTCCTATGCTGATGGTGAGATCCCCTTTCCTCCCCACCCCCAATGTATCACCCATTCCCCCTCTCTTGGTAGGGAATCCCATAACCTGACTGCCCTTACAGTAAGGAACCCCTTCCTATGCTGATGGTGAGATCTCCTTTCCTCCCCACCCCCAATGTATCACTCATTCCCCCTCTCTGGGTAGGGAATCCCATAACCTGACTGCCCTTACAGTAAGGAACCCCTTCCTATGCTGATGGTGAGATCCCCTTTCCTCCCCACCCCCAATGTATCACTCATTCCCCCTCTCTGGGTAGGGAACCCCATAACCTGACTGCCCTTACAGTAAGGAACCCCTTCCTATGCTGATGGTAAGATCCCCTTTCCTCCCCACCCCCAATGAATCACTCATTCCCCCTCTCTGGGTAGGGAACCCCATAACCTGACTGCCCTTACAGTAAGGAACCCCTTCCTATGCTGATGGTGAGATCCCCTTTCCTCCCCACCCCCAATGTATCACTCATTCCCCCTCTCTGGGTAGGGAACCCCATAACCTGACTGCCCTTACAGTAAGGAACCCCTTCCTATGCTGATGGTGAGATCCCCTTTCCTCCCCACCCCCAATGTATCACTCATTCCCCCTCTCTGGGTAGGGAACCCCATACCCTGACTGCCCTTACAGTAATGCCCCATCACCCGGGGGAGCAGGCTGCCCAATGGCTCCGGTACAAGTGGCTCTGGGTCAGTAACAGAACTGCAGGCTGTAAGAGTTAAATGAAAGTGTTTATTTGTTGGGAGCAGCGACAGACGTGGGAGACATAAACCTTCAGTAACGGTTAATCAGAAAGGCACCGAGGTATCGGATCAGCCCAGCGACACCGGCACATGGTACCACCTGTCAGCGACCTGTAACGGCCCATAAAGTGCATGAAGCCCCCGTTACCATTGATGGGGGGGCCGACTATGTGCTGGGGGGTACTAGCTAGATACTGGGCCGTGTATTCTTTATATGGTGGGGGGGCCTAGCTAGATACTGGGCCGTGTATTCTTTATATGGTGGGGGGGGGCCTAGCTAGATACTGGGCCGTGTATTCTTTATATGGTGGGGGGCCTAGCTAGATACTGGGCCGTGTATTCTTTATATGGCAGGGGGGGGGCCTAGCTAGATACTGGGCCATGTATTCTTTATATGGTGGGGGGGCCTAGCTAGATACTGGGGCCGTGTATTCTTTATATGGCAGGGGGGGGGCCTAGCTAGATACTGGGCCATGTATTCTTTATATGGTGGGGGGGCCTAGCTAGATACTGGGCCGTGTATTCTTTATATGGTGGGGGGGGGGGGCCTAGCTAGATACTGGGCCATGTATTCTTTATATGGCGAGGGGGGGGGGCCTAGCTAGAAACTGGGCCGTGTATTCTTTATATGGCGAGGGGGGGGGCTAGCTAGATACTGGGCCATGTATTCTTTATATGGCAGGGGGGGAGCTAGCTAGATACTGGGCCGTGTATTCTTTATATGGCAGGGGGGGGGGCTAGCTAGAAACTGGGCCGTGTATTCTTTATATGGCAGGGGGGGGGCCTAGCTAGATACTGGGCCATGTATTCTTTATATGGCAGGGGGGGGGGGGCTAGCTAGATACTGGGCCATGTATTCTTTATATGGTGGGGGGGGGGGCCTAGCTAGATACTGGGCCATGTATTCTTTATTTGGTGGGGGGGGGGGGGGCTAGCTAGATACTGGGCTGTGTATTCTTTATATGGTGGGGGGGCCTAGCTAGATACTGGGCCATGTATTCTTTATATGGTGAGGGGGGGGGCCTAGCTAGATACTGGGCCGTGTATTCTTTATATGGTGAGGGGGGGGGCCTAGCTAGATACTGGGCCGTGTATTCTTTATATGGTGAGGGGGGGGGCCTAGCTAGATACTGGGCCGTGTATTCTTTATATGGTGGGGGGGGGGGCTAGCTAGATACTGGGCCGTGTATTCTTTATATGGTGAGGGGGGGGGCCTAGCTAGATACTGGGCCGTGTATTCTTTATATGGTGGGGGGGGGGCCTAGCTAGATACTGGGCCATGTATTCTTTATATGGCAGGGGGGGAGCTAGCTAGATACTGGGCCGTGTATTCTTTATATGGCGAGGGGGGGGGCCTAGCTAGATACTGGGCCGTGTATTCTTTATATGGCAGGGGGGGGGCCTAGCTAGATACTGGGCCATGTATTCTTTATATGGCAGGGGGGGGCCTAGCTAGATACTGGGCCATGTATTCTTTATAT
Source organism: Xenopus tropicalis (assembly GCF_000004195.4). Classification (NCBI taxonomy): domain Eukaryota; kingdom Metazoa; phylum Chordata; class Amphibia; order Anura; family Pipidae; genus Xenopus; species Xenopus tropicalis. The sequence goes on along the minus strand of NC_030682.2, from coordinate 151,349,148 downwards.
GGTGGGGGGGGGGGGGGGGCCTAGCTAGATACTGGGCTGTGTATTCTTTATATGGTGGGGGGGCCTAGCTAGATACTGGGCCATGTATTCTTTATATGGTGAGGGGGGGGGGGCTAGCTAGATACTGGGCCATGTATTCTTTATATGGTGGGGGGGGGCCTAGCTAGATACTGGGCCGTGTATTCTTTATATGGCGAGGGGGGGGCCTAGCTAGATACTGGGCCATGTATTCTTTATATGGCAGGGGGGGGGCTAGCTAGATACTGGGCCATGTATTCTTTATATGGTGGGGGGGGCCTAGCTAGATACTGGGCCATGTATTCTTTATATGGTGGGGGGGGGCCTAGCTAGATACTGGGCCATGTATTCTTTATATGGCAGGGGGGGGGCTAGCTAGATACTGGGCCATGTATTCTTTATATGGTGGGGGGGGGCCTAGCTAGATACTGGGCCATGTATTCTTTATATGGTGGGGGGGGGGCCTAGCTAGATACTGGGCCATGTATTCTTTATATGGCGAGGGGGGGGGCCTAGCTAGAAACTGGGCCGTGTATTCTTTATATGGCAGGGGGGGGCTAGCTAGATACTGGGCCATGTATTCTTTATATGGCAGGGGGGGGGCTAGCTAGATACTGGGCCATGTATTCTTTATATGGCAGGGGGGGGCTAGCTAGATACTGGGCCGTGTATTCTTTATATGGTGGGGGGGGGCTAGCTAGAAACTGGGCTGTGTATTCTTTATATGGCGAGGGGGGGGCCTAGCTAGATACTGGGCCATGTATTCTTTATATGGTGGGGGGGGGGCCTAGCTAGATACTGGGCCATGTATTCTTTATATGGCGGGGGGGGGGGGCCTAGCTAGATACTGGGCCATGTATTCTTTATATGGTGGGGGGGGGGGCTAGCTAGATACTGGGCCGTGTATTCTTTATATGGCGAGGGGGGGGGCCTAGCTAGATACTGGGCCATGTATTCTTTATATGGTGGAGGGGGGGGGCCTAGCTAGATACTGGGCCGTGTATTCTTTATATGGTGGGGGGGGCCTAGCTAGATACTGGGCCGTGTATTCTTTATATGGTGGAGGGGGGGGCTAGCTAGATACTGGGCCGTGTATTCTTTATATGGTGGGGGGGCCTAGCTAGATACTGGGCCATGTATTCTTTATATGGTCGGGGGGGGGCCTAGCTAGATACTGGGCCGTGTATTCTTTATATGGTCGGGGGGGGGCCTAGCTAGATACTGGGCCGTGTATTCTTTATATGGTGGGGGGGGCTAGCTAGATACTGGGCCGTGTATTCTTTATATTGTGGGGGGGGGGGGGGGCCTAGCTAGATACTGGGCCGTGTATTCTTTATATTGTGGGGGGGTTCTATGCACCATGATTGCACCACTGTTGCCTGCGGGGGGGGGGGGGGGGGGATAGCGGGGAATGCTGGGAAGGCAAAGGCATATTTAAATATTTTAATGGAGAAATAAAATAAAAGCTCTTTGTACAGCAGGGGGGGCTCAGACTCCAACAGGAACTTCTCCTTCACACCCCCACCTCTATAACTGCTGCCCCAGCTAAATGGGAACTATTCACACCCAAAACTGACCCTGATTGGCCAACAGCATTGCCCCCTTTCTCTGAACAACTGTATAATATTCCTTATTTGTTACAGCACCTCCCCTGGCAAAGAGCAGGACTGCAGCCCAATGGCTATTTATTAGCCAGTCAGGGAGCAACTCCAGTCCATAGATACATGTGTCTATGTTTAGCGGATCCCCCCCCCCAGGCCCGGACTGGAAATCTGTGGGGCTGCTGTAAGGTGCCACAGTCACTATTTATTGGGCTGGGGGGGCTGTTTGTGCCTCTGGGTACTGGGAATGCCAGGGGGGCTGTAAGGTGCCACAGACAGTCACTATTTATTGGGCTGGGGGGGGGCTGTTTGTGCCTCTGGGTACTGGGAATGCCAGGGGGGGCTGTAAGGTGCCACAGACAGTCACTATTTATTGGGCTGGGGGGGCTGTTTGTGCCTCTGGGTACTGGGAATGCCGGGGGGGCTGTAAGGTGCCACAGACAGTCACTATTTATTGGGCTGGGGGGGCTGTTTGTGCCTCTGGGTACTGGGAATGCCGGGGGGGGCTGTAAGGTGCCACAGACAGTCACTATTTATTGGGCTGGGGGGGGGCTGTTTGTGCCTCTAGGTACTGGGAATGCCGGGGGGGCTGTAAGGTGCCACAGACAGTCACTATTTATTGGGCTGGGGGGGCTGTTTGTGCCTCTGGGTACTGGGAATGCCAGGGGGGCTGTAAGGTGCCACAGACAGTCACTATTTATTGGGCTGGGGGGGCTGTTTGTGCCTCTGGGTACTGGGAATGCCAGGGGGGCTGTAAGGTGCCACAGACAGTCACTATTTATTGGGCTGGGGGGGCTGTTTGTGCCTCTAGGTACTGGGAATGCCAGGGGGGCTGTAAGGTGCCACAGACAGTCACTATTTATTGGGCTGGGGGGGCTGTTTGTGCCTCTAGGTACTGGGAATGCCGGGGGGGCTATAAGGTGCCACAGACAGTCACTATTTATTGGGCTGGGGGGGCTGTTTGTGCCTCTGGGTACTGGGAATGCCGGGGGGGCTGTAAGGTGCCACAGACAGTCACTATTTATTGGGCTGGGGGGCTGTTTGTGCCTCTGGGTACTGGGAATGCCAGGGGGGCTGTAAGGTGCCACAGACAGTCACTATTTATTGGGCTGGGGGGGGGCTGTTTGTGCCTCTGGGTACTGGGAATGCCAGGGGGGCTGTAAGGTGCCACAGACAGTCACTATTTATTGGGCTGGGGGGCTGTTTGTGCCTCTGGGTACTGGGAATGCCGGGGGGGCTATAAGGTGCCACAGACAGTCACTATTTATTGGGCTGGGGGGGCTGTTTGTGCCTCTGGGTACTGGGAATACCAGGACCTATTTTGACTCCCAGTCCAGACCTGGATTTGCCACCCCTAACTGTCACATGACAGACACAGAGGTTCAACAGAATTGCTACTCTGGGGGCAGATTTATACAGTTGCTCCCTATGACAACCCAGTAACCCAACCAGTATCAAGAGTGTGCCCCCTACAGAGCAGGACTGGTACTTTTTATCACAGCTTTGGGGTGGGCTGCACCCCCTTATCGATTCAAACAGAAGCATCCAGTTAAATAAAAGTCTCCAAACGAACCTGCCACTTGGGGTACCCACCCGCACTAAGTACCAGCACTGACCCACTGACCAACCTTACTGGGCTCGCTCAGTCAGGACTCATGGGAAATGCTTCTCCAAACAACCCCGGAGGGGAGAGTAAAAAAATAAATAGTTTGAAACAAATGGAACCGCTAATGTCCCCTGGTTTGGGGGGGTTTGCTTGTCCGAGTATAGTAGAACTGCAAGCAGGGGATTGGCTGTTGCTGCCACATGTGACCCTAATATAAAACAAACCTCAACACTTCGTTCCGGCCTAAAACAGGCCTGAGGCCAATCAAAACATGAGAACATTTCCTAGGCCAGAGCTGGTAGCCAATCAGAGCATTACAATAGTCACGTGTCGGCTCCGAAAGATAAAGTCTATACATCCAGCTTGTCCAACGGATGCGGCGCTCTGGCATCGTCCCCAGGAGAGTATGGGGTTAATGAGGCCCATGTGACGGCACTTGTGGCAATACAAGCCACATGGTGAGGCACAGGCCACACCCACCGCAGGAGGCCACACCCACCGCAGGAGGCCACACCCACCGCAGGAGGCGTAACGTCGGCACCTCATTCTAGCAACTGGCCGCGGTCGAGGAGCAGCTGACGACGGGGTTCTGGCGAGGGGGGGGGGGCGCGGGCCGCTAGCACGACTCTGTGGACAGGATAGTGAAATCCTCCAGGGAGTTGGCGTTCTGACCCGAGTTGCAAGAGAACTCAGCTTCTCTCCTTCCTTTTCCCTGGTGAGATTTAAACACAAAAAAAAAGAAAGAAGAGAAGATTTGGGTGAGAAACGGTCGGAGACACGCGCCTATTGACTGACCATCAGAACGTCAAGAAGGTTCCACTGGGGGGCGCCGCTGCAGGGAAAACACCACCGAATGGGACACACAGCCACTACGCACCAAAGCATCATGGGAACTACTTAAAGGTACGGCAGCACCCCTTATGTAACAATAAAAGCCATTCGATACTGTTATTGGCCCAAAAATCCATCGTTTGACTACACCCCCCAAACACATAAACAGCTCCCATGTAAAACCCTGCTTCATCTAAATAAACCATTTTCATATAAATATACTTTATTAGCAGTATGTGCCATTGGGTAATCCTAAATAGGAAACTGCCATTTTAGGTACTAAGCCCCGCCCCCTGGGATCATAGGAGTCACAGTGCACACAAAAACGCCAAGGCACACATACATGCTAGGCCCCATCAGCCAATGAATGGGCAGAGTTCTGCCTTTTGCTCCCACACTACTTCCTGTTACAGAGCTGCATCACTTCCTGTCAGCTGATCTCTGCGGTGCTGCATGGCAGCTCCATCGGCCAGTTTGGTTGTCCCTAGGCAGTAACTGTATCCCCTGTACAAGCACCAAGTCTCCCAATAAGTATGGATGTGTCCCCGCCATCTAGATAAGTTCCCCCCTCAGTGCCCCCCGCAGCAGTCAGCCAATAGCAGCCTATTATATAATGTAGCTGAATTGGGCATTTGTGATGATTTTGTACCTTTTTGTACTGCTGCAAACTGTCCTGCTCCATTTGCAGTCGCTTCCGCTCCTTATCGTCGGGTTTATATTCCTCTGGGACCACGTAGGCTGTGGGCCGGGGGGCGCTGCACATCTCACAGCCCGGCCTGGTCGGCTTATTGATGAAGGTGCAGTCAGAACAAGCCCAGCCGGCCTATGGGAACAGGACAGGCTCATTACTATACTAATAGCAGAGACACAAACAGTAATATGGAGAGACAAGCCCAGCAGCAGGGATATTTTTATATATATATATATATATATATATATATATATATATATATATATATATATATATATATATATATATATATATATATATATATATATATATATATATATTATACAGTTTGGTCATTTTCCTATGGGACCAAGCTGTAAATTATATCCTTATAAACAGTGCTTAGTGATGTCATCAGTTATAATCAGGGATTAGTGATGTAATTTCTGTCACATGACTCACTAAAACTTGTATATTATGATAAATAAAGTACAGGTATGGGACCCGTTATCCAGAATGCTCGGGACCAAGGGTATTCCGTATAAGGGGTCTTTCCGTAATTTGGATCTCCATACCCTGTTCTGCTCCCAATAAGGGGTAATTATATCTTAGTTGGGATCAAGTACAGGTACTGTTTTATTATTACAGAGAAAAGGGAATCATTTAACCATTAAATAAACCCAATAGGGCTGTTCTGCCCCAATAAGGGGTAATTATATCTTAGTTGGGATCAAGTACAGGTACTGTTTTATTATTACAGAGAAAAAGGGAATCATTTAACCATGAAATAAACCCAATAGGGCTGTTCTGCCCCAATAAGGGGTAATTATATCTTAGTTGGGATCAAGTACAGGTACTGTTTTATTATTACAGAGAAAAGGGAATCATTTAACCATGAAATAAACCCAATAGGGCTGTTCTGCCCCAATAAGGGGTAATTATATCTTAGTTGGGATCAAGTACAGGTACTGTTTTATTATTACAGAGAAAAGGGAATCATTTAACCATTAAATAAACCCAATAGGGCTGTTCTGCCCCCAATAAGGGGTAATTATATCTTAGTTGGGATCAAGTACAGGTACTGTTTTATTACTACAGAGAAAAAGGAAATCAGTTTTAAAATTCTTCATTATTTGATTAAATGGAGTCAATGGGAGACGGGCTTTCAGTAATTGGGAGCTTTCTGGATAAGGGATCAGATACCTGTACCTGCGGTCTCCACATACAGTCTCGTATGTAATCCCTGCGCACTACAGACTGCAATGTTCTGCCTGCAGGCCCCGCCTGGTCCCATGGTGCAAAGCAGACTATTGGCTGCACATAACCATGTGACTGTATGGATGAAGGTACCTGGGTAGGAGGAGCTGCCGACAGATTCAGTGATTCCATTTCCAAGTGCAATTTATTGGCCACCTCCGCTATATTTGCTTGTTCCGCCCGCTCCACCCTCTGAGAGACACCTGCAAAGGGAATTCATATGAAACCCAAATTATTGTTTTAATTAAAACACCCGCATTAAAAACTCAGAGCTGTCAATCATATATTGCCGGCCCCACCTCTAGGCATAGAGGGGCGGGGCAATACATTACTTTCACTTTCCATTCAGTGCTTCCATTGAGTGCCTGGTTTATTTTGCTCAACTAACATGATAAAAAAGGACATGGAGTTATTTCCCCTTTAAAGTAAACTCCTGAGAGCACAGGCAGCACAGAGGGCCCAAGGGTATCCGAGAGAAGCCTACTTACTGGGCCTTGGTGCTGGCCGGTGCGGAAGGGTATTGGCTCTTGGTTTATCAGCTGCAGAGACGCCAGGCTGCGCGGGGTTAACCCTCGGATACGGATCCTGCGCGCCCAGTTTGGCCTGCTTGGCGGTTAACAGGTAGAGAAAGGCCGTGTCCCCGTCTCTTTTTATTCCATAGGAAGCGACTGTCCTGTCATCCGAGCACAGACATTGGCCAATGATCCACCGCTGAATGCTCGGGTGGAACTGGTGCTCCCGGAATATCTGGATGAGACGGAATGGTGATGTTATAGGGACACTGCCATGATATTTATGGGGCTGTTTATCCCTAAATGACCCTGTTACACAGCAAATAATTCCCTCTGCCATTTTACCTTTTATTCTTCAACCAACAAATGTATTTGTAGCTGTAATATTGGTGTGTAGGCGCCATCTCAGTGCCTTGTGCCTGAGTCTGAGCTTTCAGCCAGCGCTACACATTAGAACTGCTTTCAGCTAACCTATTGTTTCTCCTACTCCCATGTAACTGGAGGAGTCCCAAGCCGGACTTGGATTTCTTACTATTGAGTGCTATTCTGATACCTACTGGGAGCTGCTATCTTGCTCCCTTCCCATTGTTTTTGAAATATTTCCCTTCTTCTTCTGCCTCTTTGCAGCTTTCAAATGGGGGTCACTGACCCCGGCAGCCAAACCCTATTGCTCTGTGAGGCTCCAGTTTTATAGTTATTGTTACTTTTTATTCCTTATCTTTCTATTCAGCCCCTCCCCTATTCCTATATCAATCTCTCAAACCCCTCCCTGGTTTCTAAGGTAAATTGTACCCTAGCAACCAGATAGCTGCTGAAATTCCAAAGTGGGGAGCTGCTGAACAAAAAGTCAAACAATTAATATGACGAGTGGGACCCCTCAGATACACACCTGCTGTTTGAGCAAGGAGATGGTAGTTTGGGGCTGAACGTACGTTGAGATGTTCACCGAATCCGACGCGTCCTCGACCCCCACCTTCATACTGTGGGAACAACACGCATGTAAGTATTCCACATACAGACACAGATACCTGGTGGCAACAGAGATCTAATTGGGGTCACTGACCCCGGCAGTCACCAAACTATTTCTCTGTGAGGCGCCAATTTCATTTATTATTACTTTTTATTCTTTATTTTTCTATTAAAGGGAAACTATATCCCCAAACAATGTAGGTCCATTTTCATATAAATATACTTTATTAGTAGTATGTTCCATTGGGTAATCCTAAATAGGAAACTGCCATTTTATGTACTAAGCCCCGCCCCCTGGGATCATAGGAGTCACAGTGCACACAAACAAGCCGAGGCACACATACATGCTAGGCCCCATCAGCCAATGAATGGGCAGAGTTCTGCCTCTGGCTCCCACACTACTTCCTGTTACAGTTAGAGCTGCATCACTTCCTGTCAGCTGATCTCTGAGGGAGCACACAGCCCATCACTAAATGGCGGCTCAAGGGAAAGGGTGTAAAAGGGCAATATTTACTGATATATATATTCCAGTTTGGGGAGATTCTTTAATAGGCCACTTAACATAATATAAACTGTCTGTTGGTTACGGATTCATTCTGGGGGTGTAGTTTCCCTTTAAGTCCCTCCCCTATATCCCATCTCTCCCTTCAGGGCTTGGAGCCAATCCTGATCCCTCTATTTTATCACTCAAATGCAGCCAATGGGAGCAGCCATGTTGTCACAGTAGAACCGGGCAGCCCAGTGGGGCAGGGGAATGTTCCAATCAGAGCACAGGAAGTGCTGGGTGCATTACATCACTACAAGCCCCGCCCCCATTCTCACACCGAACTCACCAGATTTCCGTTTTCGGGTAGCAGGACGGCTTTAACTGGATCTGGAGGGAAACCTTCTGCTTTGCCAGCGCCGCGGCAAACTGGGCCGCCAGTTCCTGGTCCCCACACTCTATGGCTCTGCTGAGGCGGAGGCCTAATTCTTCTGCAAAAGGGGAAAGAAATGCAATCAGTAAAGGCATAGGGGTAATTGGGGGGCACTGGGGGTGTGGCCTAGCCTGCCAACGCTTATAGTAACTGCAGCCAATCAGAAGCCAGGCACACACACAGCTCAGCAAATGGAATGGGGGACACAGCAAGGTGACTTTGGCCAATGAGGCAGAAGGGGGCGGGGCATCTTGCCCTATCAAGCCCCACCTTACACCCTAATTGCCACTTACCCTTTGTGCATAAGTCTATGGGCATCTCCGGTGCCTCCGCTGAGAGGCTCCTGTAGGAATTCTTGTTCGGCGGCATCGCTGGCCTATCGAGTACAGGAGGTTTGGCCCCTCCGTTGCCGTGATTGGGCACATCTGTGGGGACAATAAGCAGGAAGGGAGGAGTTTGTGGGGTTCAACGGAGCTCAGTAGAACCCCCTCTGGGGAAATGGGGCAGGTCCCATATTTAAAGGGGCGGTTCACCTTTAACTATTAGTATGTTACAGAACTGCCAATTCTAATTAACTTTTTAATTGGTCTTCATTATTCTTCTTCCATCTCCCTGTAGCTTATAAATGGGGGTCGCTGACCCCGGCAGCCAGAAACCTATTGCTCTGTGAGGCTCCAGTTTTATTGTTACTTTTTATAACTCGTTTTTATATTCAGCCCCTCCCCTCTTCATATTCCTGTCTCTCATCCAAACTACTCCCTGGTTGCTAAGGTAGTTCGGACCCTAGCAACCAGAATCTGGAAACTGGAGAGCTGCTAAACAAACACTAAAATAATTTAATAATGACGACCAATTGCAAACTGTCTCTCTGCATCATACTAATAGTTACCTCAATGGTGATTAACCCCTTAAAGTGCAGACATCCTGGAAACATTTAAAGGGTAAGTAACACACACAAGCGGGCATCCTGAGGGGTACAAGGGGCCCAAGGGGCAGGATGATTACACTTAGTACTGATAAAGGGGGGCACTGGGTGAAACTAAAAGGGGGAAGCGGAGGGGTGACATTACCATGAAGGCACAGACAATTAATAATAAAGGAAGTGAAAGGTGCCAGGGACGGGGGGGGGGGGGGGCAAAAATAAGCCAATGGGCAGTGGGCTAAGGGGCTACAGGCTGTCGCTGGGCTGGGCAGAGCAGGGTCAGACTCACAGGCTGGGAGATACATGCGGGGGGACACGCCCCTTGGGCCAATAGTATATAAGCCCCACCCACCTTTCCTTGCTTCTCGGAGAGAGCTGCTCAGCACAGTCCACCATTTCTGGCCTTCTCGTTCTTCATCAAAGGAGAACTCTAGGGAGCTGCCCGGGAGCCCCGGAACCTGCAACTCGTGGCACTTAGCGCTCTTCTGCTCGTAGGAGATGTCTCTCAGCTTAAAGTCTGTCACAGTCTGAAACATAAACAGTCTCGTTACTGCACCCCCTCTCCTTACTGCACCCCCTCTCCTTACCCACCGTCCCCTTACTGCACCCCCTCTCCTTACCCACCGTCCCCTTACTGCACCCCCTCTCCTTACCCACCGTCCCCTTACTGCACCCCCTCTCCTTACCCACCGTCCCCTTACTGCACCCCCTCTCCTTACCCACCGTCCCCTTACTGCACCCCCTCTCCTTACTGCACCCCCTCTCCTTACTGCACCCCCTCTCCTTACTGCACCCCCTCTCCTTACTGCACCCCCTCTCCTTACCCACCGTCCCCTTACTGCACCCCCTCTCCTTACCCACCGTCCCTTACTGCACCCCCTCTCCTTACTGCACCCCCTCTCCTTACTGCACCCCCTCTCCTTACTGCACCCCCTCTCCTTACCCACCGTCCCCTTACTGCACCCCTCTCCTTACCCACCGTCCCCTTACTGCACCCCCTCTCCTTACCCACTGTCCCCTTACTGCACCCCCTCTCCTTACCCACCGTCCCCTTACTGCACCCCCTCTCCTTACTGCACCCCCTCTCCTTACTGCACCCCCTCTCCTTACCCACCGTCCCCTTACTGCACCCCCTCTCCTTACTGCACCCCCTCTCCTTACTGCACCCCCTCTCCTTACTGCACCCCCTCTCCTTACTGCACCCCCTCTCCTTACCCACCGTCCCCTTACTGCACCCCCTCTCCTTACTGCACCCCCTCTCCTTACCCACCGTCCCCTTACTGCACCCCCTCTCCTTACCCACCGTCCCCTTACTGCACCCCCTCTCCTTAAAAACCGCCCCCTTACTGCACCCCCTCTCCTTACCCACCGTCCCCTTACTGCACCCCCTCTCCTTACCCACCGTCCCCTTACTGCACCCCCTCTCCTTACTGCACCCCCTCTCCTTACTGCACCCCCTCTCCTTACCCACCGTCCCCTTACTGCACCCCCTCTCCTTACCCACCGTCCCCTTACTGCACCCCCTCTCCTTACTGCACCCCCTCTCCTTACTGCACCCCCTCTCCTTACTGCACCCCCTCTCCTTACCCACCGTCCCCTTACTGCACCCCCTCTCCTTACTGCACCCCCTCTCCTTACTGCACCCCCTCTCCTTACTGCACCCCCTCTCCTTACCCACCGTCCCCTTACTGCACCCCCTCTCCTTACCCACCGTCCCCTTACTTCACCCCCTCTCCTTACTGCACCCCCTCTCCTTACTGCACCCCCTCTCCTTACTGCACCCCCTCTCCTTACTGCACCCCCTCTCCTTACCCACCGTCCCCTTACTGCACCCCCTCTCCTTACCCACCGTCCCCTTACTGCACCCCCTCCCCTTACTGCACCCCCTCTCCTTACCCACCGTCCCCTTACTGCACCCCCTCTCCTTACTGCACCCCCTCTCCTTACTGCACCCCCTCTCCTTACTGCACCCCCTCTCCTTACCCACCGTCCCCTTACTGCACCCCCTCTCCTTACTGCACCCCCTCTCCTTACTGCACCCCCTCTCCTTACTGCACCCCCTCTCCTTACTGCACCCCCTCTCCTTACCCACCGTCCCCTTACTGCACCCCTCTCCTTACCCACCGTCCCCTTACTGCACCCCCTCTCCTTACTGCACCCCTCTCCTTACCCACCGTCCCCTTACTGCACCCCCTCTCCTTACCCACCGTCCCCTTACTGCACCCCCTCTCCTTACTGCACCCCCTCTCCTTACAGCACCCCCTCTCCTTACTGCACCCCCTCTCCTTACCCACCGTCCCCTTACTGCACCCCCTCTCCTTACCCACCGTCCCCTTACTGCACCCCCTCTCCTTACTGCACCCCCTCTCCTTACCCACCGTCCCCTTACTGCACCCCCTCTCCTTACCCACCGTCCCCTTACTGCACCCCCTCTCCTTACCCACACTCCCCTTACTGCACCCCCTCTCCTTACCCACATTCCCCTTACTGCACCCCCTCTCCTTACCCACACTCCCCTTACTGCACCCCCTCTCCTTACCCACACTCCCGTTACTGCACCCCCTCTCCTTACCCACATTCCCCTTACTGCACCCCCTCTCCTTACCCACACTCCCCTTACTGCACCCCCTCTCCTTACCCACATTCCCCTTACTGCACCCCCTCTCCTTACCCACACTCCCCTTACTGCACCCCCTCTCCTTACTGCACCCCCTCTCCTTACCACACTCCCCTTACTGCACCCCCTCTCCTTACTGCACCCCCTCTCCTTACTGCACCCCCTCTCCTTACCCACCCCCTCTACAGTGCCAGGAGTACAGGGTACAATGCCAGGGGCATATGGGCAGTACTAGGGGGCAGTGCCAGGGGCATATGGGCAGTACTAGGGGGGCAGTGCCAGGGGTACAGAGGTATACGGGCAGAACTAGGGGGCAGTGTCACGGGTACAGGGGTACATGGGCAGTACTAGGGGGGCAGTGCCAGGGGTACAGAGGTATACGGGCAGTACTAGGGGGCAGTGCCAGGGGTACAGGGGTACATGGGCAGTACTAGGGGGGCAGTACCAGGTGTACATGGGCAGTACTAGGGGGCAGTGCCAGGGGTACATGGGCAGTACTAGGGGGCAGTGCCAGGGGTACATGGGCAGTACTAGGGGGCAGTGCCAGGGGAACAGGGGTATATGGGCAGTACTAGGGGGCAGTGCCAGGGGTATATGGGCAGTACTAGGGGGCAGTGCCAGGGGTACATGGGCAGTACTAGGGGGCAGTGCCAGGGGTACATGGGCAGTACTAGGGGCAGTGCAGGGGTACATGGCAGTACTAGGGGGCAGTGCCAGGGGTACATGGGCAGTACTAGGGGGCAGTGCCAGGGGTACATGGGCAGTACTAGGGGGCAGTGCCAGGGGTACATGGGCAGTACTAGGGGGCAGTGCCAGGGGTACATGGGCAGTACTAGGGGGCAGTGCCAGGGGTACATGGGCAGTACTAGGGGCAGTGCCAGGGGTACATGGGCAGTACTAGGGGGCAGTGCCAGGGGTACATGGGCAGTACTAGGGGGCAGTGCCAGGGGTACATGGGCAGTACTAGGGGGCAGTGCCAGGGGTACATGGGCAGTACTAGGGGGCAGTGCCAGGGGTATATGGGCAGTACTAGGGGGCAGTGCCAGGGGTACATGGGCAGTACTAGGGGGGCAGTGCCAGGGGTACATGGGCAGTACTAGGGGGCAGTGCCAGGGGTATATGGGCAATACTAGGGGGCAGTGCCAGGGGTATATGGGCAGTACTAGGGGGCAGTGCCAGGGGGTACATGGGCAGTACTAGGGGGCAGTGCCAGGGGTACAGGGGTATATGGGCAGTACTAGGGGGCAGTGCCAGGGGTACATGGGCAGTACTAGGGGGCAGTGCCAGGGGTACATGGGCAGTACTAGGGGGCAGTGCCAGGGGTACATGGGCAGTACTAGGGGGCAGTGCCAGGGGTACATGGGCAGTACTAGGGGGCAGTGCCAGGGGTACATGGGCAGTACTAGGGGGCAGTGCCAGGGGTACATGGGCAGTACTAGGGGGCAGTGCCAGGGGTACAGGGGTATATGGGCAGTACTAGGGGGCAGTGCAAGGGGTATATGGGCAGTACTAGGGGGCAGTGCCAGGGGTACATGGGCAGTACTAGGGGGCAGTGCAGGGGTACATGGGCAAGTACTAGGGGGGCAGTGCCAGGGGTACATGGGCAGTACTAGGGGGCAGTGCCAGGGGTACATGGGGCAGTACTAGGGGGCAGTGCCAGGGGTACATGGGCAGTACTAGGGGGGCAGTGCCAGGGGTACATGGGCAGTACTAGGGGGGCAGTGCCAGGGGTACATGGGCAGTACTAGGGGGGCAGTGCCAGGGGTACATGGGCAGTACTAGGGGGGCAGTGCCAGGGGTACATGGGCAGTACTAGGGAGGCAGTGCCAGGGGTACATGGGCAGTACTAGGGGGCAGTGGCCAGGGGTACATGGGCAGTACTAGGGGGCAGTGCCAGGGGTACATGGGCAGTACTAGGGCAGTGCCAGGGGTACATGGGCAGTACTAGGGGGCAGTGCCAGGGGTACATGGGCAGTACTAGGGGGCAGTGCCAGGGGTACATGGGCAGTACTAGGGGGCAGTGCCAGGGGTACATGGGCAGTACTAGGGGGCAGTGCCAGGGGTACATGGGCAGTACTAGGGGGCAGTGCCAGGGGTACAGGGGTATATGGGCAGTACTAGGGGGCAGTGCCAGGGGTACAGGGGTACATGGGCAGTACTAGGGGGCAGTACTAGGGGCAGTGCCAGGGGTACATGGGCAGTACTAGGGGGCAGTGCCAGGGGTACATGGGCAGTACTAGGGGGCAGTGCCAGGGGTACATGGGCAGTACTAGGGGGCAGTGCCAGGGGTACATGGGCAGTACTAGGGGGCAGTGCCAGGGGTACATGGGCAGTACTAGGGGGCAGTGCCAGGGGTACATGGGCAGTACTAGGGGGCAGTGCAGGGGTACATGGGCAGTACTAGGGGGCAGTGCCAGGGGTACAGGGGTTATGGGCAGTACTAGGGGGCAGTGCCAGGGGTACATGGGCAGTACTAGGGGGCAGTGCAGGGGTACATGGGCAGTACTAGGGGGCAGTGCCAGGGGTACATGGGCAGTACTAGGGGGGCAGTGCCAGGGGTACATGGGCAGTACTAGGGGGCAGTGCCAGGGGTACATGGGCAGTACTAGGGGGCAGTGCCAGGGGTACATGGGCAGTACTAGGGGGGCAGTGCCAGGGGTACATGGGCAGTACTAGGGGGGCAGTGCCAGGGGTACATGGGCAGTACTAGGGGGCAGTGCCAGGGGTACATGGGCCAGTACTAGGGGGGCAGTGCCAGGGGTACATGGGCAGTACTAAGGGGGCAGTGCCAGGGGTCATGGGCAGTACTAGGGGGCAGGCCAGGGGTACAGGGGTATATGGGCAGTACTAGGGGGCAGTGCCAGGGGTATATGGGCAGTACTAGGGGGCAGTGCCAGGGTATATGGGCAGTACTAGGGGGCAGTGCCAGGGGTACATGGGCAGTACTAGGGGGGCAGTGCCAGGGGTACATGGGCAGTACTAGGGGGCAGTGCCAGGGGTATATGGGCAGTACTAGGGGGCAGTGCCAGGGGTACATGGGCAGTACTAGGGGGGCAGTGCCAGGGGTACATGGGCAGTACTAGGGGGGCAGTGCCAGGGGTACATGGGCAGTACTAGGGGGGCAGTGCCAGGGGTACATGGGCAGTACTAGGGGGCAGTGCCAGGGGTACATGGGCAGTACTAGGGGCAGTGCCAGGGGTACATGGGCAGTACTAGGGGCAGTGCCAGGGGTACATGGGCAGTACTAGGGGGCAGTGCCAGGGGTACAGGGGTATATGGGCAGTACTAGGGGGCAGTGCCAGGGGTACATGGGCAGTACTAGGGGGCAGTGCCAGGGGTACATGGGCAGTACTAGGGGGCAGTGCCAGGGGGTACATGGGCCAGTACCAGGGGTACATGGGCAGTACTAGGGGGCAGTGGCCAGGGTACATGGGCAGTACTAGGGGGCAGTGCCAGGGGTACATGGGCAGTACTAGGGGGCAGTGCCAGGGGTACATGGGCAGTACTAGGGGGCAGTGCCAGGGGTACATGGGCAGTACTAGGGGCAGTGCCAGGGTACATGGGCAGTACTAGGGGGCAGTGCCAGGGGTACATGGGCAGTACTAGGGGGCAGTGCCAGGGGTACATGGGCAGTACTAGGGGGCAGTGCCAGGGGTACAGGGGTATATGGGCAGTACTAGGGGGCAGTGCAAGGGGTATATGGGCAGTACTAGGGGGCAGTGCCAGGGGTATATGGGCAGTACTAGGGGGCAGTGCCAAGGGTACATGGGCAGTACTAGGGGGGCAGTGCCAGGGGTACATGGGCAGTACTAGGGGGCAGTGCCAGGGGTACATGGGCAGTACTAGGGGGCAGTGCCAGGGGTACATGGGCAGTACTAGGGGGGCAGTGCCAGGGGTACATGGGCAGTACTAGGGGGGCAGTGCAGGGGTACATGGGCAGTACTAGGGGGCAGTGCCAGGGGTACATGGGCAGTACTAGGGAGGCAGTGCCAGGGGTACATGGCAGTACTAGGGGGCAGTGCCAGGGGTACATGGGCAGTACTAGGGGGCAGTGCCAGGGGTACATGGGCAGTACTAGGGGGCAGTGCCAGGGGTACATGGGCAGTACTAGGGGGCAGTGCCAGGGGTACATGGGCAGTACTAGGGGGCAGTGCCAGGGGTACATGGGCAGTACTAGGGGGCAGTGCCAGGGGTACATGGGCAGTACTAGGGGGCAGTGCCAGGGGTACATGGGCAGTACTAGGGGGCAGTGCCAGGGGTACATGGGCAGTACTAGGGGGCAGTGCCAGGGGTACATGGGCAGTACTAGGGGGCAGTGCCAGGGGTACATGGGCAGTACTAGGGGGCAGTGGCCAGGGGTACATGGGCAGTACTAGGGGGCAGTGCCAGGGGTACATGGGCAGTACTAGGGGGCAGTGCCAGGGGTACATGGGCAGTACTAGGGGGCAGTGCCAGGGGTACAGGGGTACATGGGCAGTACTAGGGGGCAGTGCCAGGGGTACAGGGGTACTATGGGGCAGCCAGGGGGCAGGCCAGGGTACATGGGCAGTCTAGGGGCAGTGCCAGGGGTACATGGGCAGTACTAGGGGGCAGTGCCAGGGGTACATGGGCAGTACTAGGGGGCAGTGCCAGGGGTACATGGGCAGTACTAGGGGGCAGTGCCAGGGTACATGGGCAGTACTAGGGGGCAGTGCCAGGGGTACATGGGCAGTACTAGGGGGCAGTGCCAGGGGTACATGGGCAGTACTAGGGGGCAGTGCCAGGGGTACATGGGCAGTACTAGGGGGGCAGTGCCAGGGGTACATGGGCAGTACTAGGGGGCAGTGCCAGGGGTATATGGGCAGTACTAGGGGCAGTGCCAGGGGTACATGGGCAGTACTAGGGGGGCAGTGCCAGGGGTACATGGCAGTACTAGGGGGCAGTGCCAGGGGTACATGGGCAGTACTAGGGGGGCAGTGCCAGGGGTACATGGGCAGTACTAGGGGGCAGTGCCAGGGGTACATGGGCAGTACTAGGGGCAGTGCCAGGGGTACATGGGCAGTACTAGGGGGCAGTGCCAGGGGTACATGGGCAGTACTAGGGGGCAGTGCCAGGGGTACATGGGCAGTACTAGGGGCAGTGCCAGGGGTACAGGGGTATATGGGCAGTACTAGGGGCAGTGCAAGGGGTACATGGGCAGTACTAGGGGGCAGTGCCAGGGGTACATGGGCAGTACTAGGGGGGCAGTGCCAGGGGTACATGGGCAGTACCAGGGGTAACATGGGCAGTACTAGGGGGCAGTGCCAGGGGTACATGGGCAGTACTAGGGGGCAGTGCCAGGGGTACATGGGCAGTACTAGGGGGCAGTGCCAAGGGGTACATGGGCAGTACTAGGGGGCAGTGCCAGGGGTACATGGGCAGTACTAGGGGGCAGTGGCCAGGGGTACATGGGCAGTACTAGGGGGCAGTGCCAGGGGTACATGGGCAAGTACTAGGGGGCAGTGCCAGGGGGTACAGGGGTATATGGGGCAGTACTAGGGGGCAGTGCAAGGGGTATATGGGCAGTACTAGGGGGCAGTGCCAGGGGTATATGGGCAGTAACTAGGGGGCAGTGCCAGGGGTACATGGGCAGACTAGGGGGGCAGTGCCAGGGGTACATGGGCAGTACTAGGGGGCAGTGCCAGGGGTACATGGGCAGTACTAGGGGGCAGTGCCAGGGGTACATGGGCAGTACTAGGGGGGCAGTGCCAGGGGTACATTGGGCAGTACTAGGGGGGCAGTGCCAGGGGTACATGGGCAGTACTAGGGGGGCAGTGCCAGGGGTACATGGGCAGTACTAGGGAGGCAGTGCCAGGGGTAATGGGCAGTACTAGGGGGCAGTGCCAAGGGGTACATGGCGTACTAGGGGGCAGTGCCAGGGGTACATGGGCAGTACTAGGGGGCAGTGCCAGGGGTACATGGGCAGTACTAGGGGGCAGTGCCAGGGGTACATGGGCAGTACTAGGGGCAGTGCCAGGGGTACATGGGCAGTACTAGGGGGCAGTGCCAGGGGTACATGGGCAGTACTAGGGGACAGTGCCAGGGGTACATGGGCAGTACTAGGGGGCAGTGCCAGGGGTACATGGGCAGTACTAGGGGGCAGTGCCAGGGGTACATGGGCAGTACTAGGGGGCAAGTGCCAGGGGTACATGGGCAGTACTAGGGGGCAGTGCCAGGGGTACATGGGCAGTACTAGGGGCAGTGCCAGGGGTACATGGGCAGTACTAGGGGGCAGTGCCAGGGGTACATGGGCAGTACTAGGGGGCAGTGCCAGGGGTACAGGGGTATATGGGCAGTACTAGGGGGCAGTGCCAGGGGTACAGGGGTACATGGGCCAGTACTAGGGGGCAGTGCCAGGGGTACAGGGGTACATGGGCAGTACTAGGGGGCAGTGCCAGGGGTACATGGGCAGTACTAGGGGGCAGTGCCAGGGGTACATGGGCAGTACTAGGGGGCAGTGCCAGGGGTACATGGGCAAGTACTAGGGGGCAGTGCCAGGGGTACATGGGCAGTACTAGGGGGCAGTGCCAGGGGTACATGGGCAGTACTAGGGGGGCAGTGCCAGGGGTACATGGGCAGTACTAGGGGGCAGTGCCAGGGGTATATGGGCAGTACTAGGGGGGCAGTGCCAGGGGTATATGGGCAGTACTAGGGGGCAGTGCCAGGGGTACATGGGCAGTACTAGGGGGGCAGTGCCAGGGGTACATGGGCAGTACTAGGGGGCAGTGCCAGGGGTATATGGGCAGTACTAGGGGGCAGTGCCAGGGGTACATGGGCAGTACTAGGGGGGCAGTGCCAGGGGTACATGGGCAGTACTAGGGGGGCAGTGCCAGGGGTACATGGGCAGTACTAGGGGGGCAGTGCCAGGGGTATATGGGCAGTACTAGGGGGCAGTGCCAGGGGTACATGGGCAGTACTAGGGGGCAGTGCCAGGGGTACAGGGGTATATGGGCAGTACTAGGGGGCAGTGCCAGGGGTATATGGGCAGTACTAGGGGCAGTGCCAGGGGTACATGGGCAGTACTAGGGGGCAGTGCCAGGGGTACATGGGCAGTACTAGGGGCAGTGCCAGGGGTACAGGGGTATATGGGCAGTACTAGGGGGCAGTGCCAGGGGTACATGGGCAGTACTAGGGGGCAGTGCCAGGGGTATATGGGCAGTACTAGGGGGGCAGTGCCAGGGGTACATGGGCAGTACTAGGGGGGCAGTGCCAGGGGTACATGGGCAGTACTAGGGGCAGTGCCAGGGGTACATGGGCAGTACTAGGGGGGCAGTGCCAGGGGTACATGGGCAGTACTAGGGGGGCAGTGCCAGGGGTATATGGGCAGTACTAGGGGGCAGTGCCAGGGGTACATGGGCAGTACTAGGGGGCAGTGCCAGGGGTACAGGGGTATATGGGCAGTACTAGGGGGCAGTGCCAGGGGTATATGGGCAGTACTAGGGGGCAGTGCCAGGGGTACATGGGCAGTACTAGGGGGCAGTGCCAGGGGTACATGGGCAGTACTAGGGGGCAGTGCCAGGGTACAGGGGTATATGGGCAGTACTAGGGGCAGTGCCAGGGGTACATGGGCAGCGGCAGAAGGGACATGGGGAGGGGCAGTGCCAGGGGTACAGGGGTATATGGGCAGTACTAGGGGGCAGTGCCAGGGGTACAGGGGTACATGGGCAGTACTAGGGGGCAGTGCCAGGGGTACAGGGGTATATGGGCAGTACTAGGGGGCAGTGCCAGGGGTACAGGGGTACATGGGCAGTACTAGGGGGCAGTGCCAGGGGTACAGGGGTATATGGGCAGTACTAGGGGGCAGTGCCAGGGGTACATGGGCAGTACTAGGGGGGCAGTGCCAGGGGTATATGGGCAGTACTAGGGGGGCAGTGCCAGGGGTACATGGGCAGTACTAGGGGGCAGTGCCAGGGGTACATGGGCAGTACTAGGGGGCAGTGCCAGGGGTACATGGGCAGTACTAGGGGGCAGTGCCAGGGGTACAGGGGTATATGGGCAGTACTAGGGGGCAGTGCCAGGGGTACATGGGCAGCGGCAGAAGGGACATGGGGAGGGGCAGTGCCAGGGGTACAGGGGTATATGGGCAGTACTAGGGGGCAGTGCCAGGGGTACATCGGCAGTACTAGGGGGCAGTGCCAGGGGTACAGGGGCAGTACTAGGGGGCAGTGCCAGGGGTACATGGGCAGCGGCAGAAGGGACATGGGGGGGGCAGTGCCAGGGAGGGAGAGGAATAACCAACCGGTACAGAGAAGGACAGAATTATGCAGCGATCCGCAGAAGCCCCGCCCCCGGACTCACCGTTCCCGTCAGGCCCCGCAATGAGAGTCGGAAATCCCGCACACTGTCCGGTCCCAGGAGAAGCTGTAACTGCACCGCCTCCCGCCCCGGGGCCCCCAGCCAGGCGCGTACGGACATCAGCACCGTGGGCAGCGGGACTGGCACTTTGCTCGCCATGTCTGGCCTTCTCCGTCAGGCGGGACTCGCACCGGACTGTGCCCGGGCCATGGGCCTCACCGCGATACTTCCGGGTAGCTGCTCCCCCTGGCGGTCACTAGCGGGTAAGGCACACTGGGCTCCCTCTAATGCTCAAGAATAGGTACTGCGCGTTGCGCCTGCGCACTAAGCCTGCCCGCCTGTGGGCGTTACATTGCCCCAAGTATTTTTTTTACCTATTATTTCATTTTCCCTCGGAATGAAACATGCGGGTTCGGGAGCGGAAAAGAAGACTTTACGTAAGCAGGGCTATTCTTGTTGGGAGAGCTCTTGCTCCTCCTACTATCCGTTACCAATATGGCCGCGGCTGCCTTTACTTTCGCTTTCACTCTCTGCGCTCCGCACGTCTTGCCTCTCCCAATATGGCGCCTCTGATGTCACTGCAGCAGCGACCAATCAGCTAGAGAGCTGGCATCCAGCGCGTCGTATCCGCCCTCAGTTTGAAGCCCCGGAGTGGGGAACTCGCTGACTCTAATGTGTAAGAACTGGGCCGGAGCCGGGAGAATTCTCTATCATTCCTGCGGGGCGAGGGGCAGGCACTGATTGGTGGGAGGCTCCATCCCGGGGTGAGAGGGGCAGTGAGTAGTTGTACCTCCCCTGTATGTGTATGTGAGCTTGGCACACCTGTGCGGGGAGGGGCTAACCTTTGCCAAACCTGTGGGGGGAGGGGTAATCTGTGATACGTCTATGGGGGAGGGGGTTGGTTTGTGCCACCCTGTGGGGGATTGGGGCCGGTCTGTGCCACCCTGTGGGGGATTGGTGCCGGTCTGTGCCACCCTGTGGGGGAGGGGGTTGGTTTGTGCCACCCTGTGGGGGAGGGGGTTGGTTTGTGCCACCCTGTGGGGGATTGGTGCCGGTCTGTGCCACCCTGTGGGGGATTGGTGCCGGTCTGTGCCACCCTGTGGGGGAGGGGGTTGGTTTGTGCCACCCTGTGGGGGATTGGTGCCGGTCTGTGCCACCCTGTGGGGGATTGGGGCCGGTCTGTGCCACCCTGTGGGGGGTTGGGGCCGGTCTGTGCCACCCTGTGGGGGGAGGGGCTGGTCTGTGCCACCCTGTGGGGGGTTGGGGCTGGTCTGTGCCACCCTGTGGGGGAGGGGCTGGTCTGTGCCACCCTGTGGGGGATTGGGGCAGGTCTGTGCCACCCTGTGGGGGGTTGGGGCAGGTCTGTGCCACCCTGTGGGGGATTGGGGCCGGTCTGTGCCACCCTGTGGGGGATTGGGGCCGGTCTGTGCCACCCTGAGGGGGATGGGGCAGGTCTGTGCCACCCTGTGGGGGATTGGGGCAGGTCTGTGCCACCCTGTGGGGGATTGGTGCCGGTCTGTGCCACCCTGTGGGGGATTGGTGCCGGTCTGTGCCACCCTGTGGGGGAGGGGGTTGGTTTGTGCCACCCTGTGGGGGATTGGTGCCGGTCTGTGCACCCTGTGGGGGATTGGGGCCGGTCTGTGCCACCCTGTGGGGGGTTGGGGCCGGTCTGTGCCACCCTGTGGGGGGAGGGGCTGGTCTGTGCCACCCTGTGGGGGGTTGGGGCTGGTCTGTGCCACCCTGTGGGGGAGGGGCTGGTCTGTGCCACCCTGTGGGGGATTGGGGCAGGTCTGTGCCACCCTGTGGGGGGTTGGGGCAGGTCTGTGCCACCCTGTGGGGGATTGGGGCCGGTCTGTGCCACCCTGTGGGGGATTGGGGCCGGTCTGTGCCACCCTGAGGGGGATGGGGCAGGTCTGTGCCACCCTGTGGGGGATTGGGGCTGGTCTGTGCCGCCCTGTGGGGGATTGGGGCTGGTCTGTGCCACCCTGTGGGGGATTGGGGCCGGTCTGTGCCACCCTGTGGGGATTGGGGCCGGTCTGTGCCACCCTGTGGGGGATTGGGCCGTCTGTGCCACCCTGTGGGGGGAGGGGCTGGTCTGTGCCACCCTGTGGGGGATTGGGGCCGGTCTGTGCCACCTTGTGGGGGATTGGGGCAGGTCTGTGCCACCCTGTGGGGGATTGGGGCTGGTCTGTGCCACCCTGTGGGGGATTGGGGCTGGTCTGTGCCACCCTGTGGGGGATTGGGGCTGGTCTGTGCCACCCTGTGGGGGATTGGGGCTGGTCTGTGCCGCCCTGTGGGGGATTGGGGCAGGTCTGTGCCACCCTGTGGGGGATTGGGGCTGGTCTGTGCCACCCTGTGGGGGATTGGGGCCGGTCTGTGCCACCCTGAGGGGGATGGGGCAGGTCTGTGCCACCCTGTGGGGGGTTGGGGCAGGTATGTGCCACCCTGTTGGGGATTGGGGCCGGTCTGTGCCACCCTGTGGGGGAGGGGCCGGTCTGTGCCACCCTGAGGGGAATGGGGCCGGTCTGTGCCACCCTGTGGGGGATTGGGGCCGGTCTGTGCCACCCTGTGGGGGGAGGGGCTGGTCTGTGCCGCCCTGTGGGGGATTGGGGCTGGTCTGTGCCACCCTGTGGGGGGTTGGGGCAGGTATGTGCCACCCTGTGGGGGATTGGGGCCGGTCTGTGCCACCCTGTGGGGGGAGGGGCCGGTCTGTGCCACCCTGTGGGGGATTGGGGCCGGTCTGTGCCACCCTGTGGGGATTGGGGCCGGTCTGTGCCACCCTGTGGGGGATTGGGGCCGGTCTGTGCCACCCTGTGGGGGGAGGGGCCGGTCTGTGCCACCCTGTGGGGGGAGGGGCCGGTCTGTGCCACCCTGAGGGGGGTTGGGGCAGGTCTGTGCCACCCTGAGGGGGATTGGGGCAGGTCTGTGCCACCCTGAGGGGGGTTGGGGCAGGTCTGTGCCACCCTGAGGGGGATTGGGGCAGGTCTGTGCCACCCTGAGGGGGGTTGGGGCAGGTCTGTGCCACCCTGAGGGGGATTGGGGCAGGTCTGTGCCACCCTGAGGGGGGTTGGGGCAGGTCTGTGCCACCCTGAGGGGGGTTGGGGCTGGTCTGTGCCACCCTTTGGGAGAGGGGCTGGTCTGTGCCACCCTGTGGGGGGTTGGGGCAGGTCTGTGCCACCCTGTGGGGGGTTGGGGCATGTCTGTGCCACCCTGTGGGGGGTTGGGGCTGGTCTGTGCCACCCTGTGGGGGGTTGGGGCAGGTCTGTGCCACCCTGTGGGGGTTGGGGCAGGTCTGTGCCACCCTGTGGGGGGTTGGGGCTGGTCTGTGCCACCCTGTGGGGGAGGGGCTGGTCTGCGCCACCCTGTGGGGGGTTGGGGCTGGTCTGTGCCACCCTGTGGGGGAGGGGCTTGTCTGTGACACCCTGTGGGGGATTGGGGCTGGTCTGTGCCACCCTGTGGGGATTGGGGCTGGTCTGTGCCACCCTGTGGGGGATTGGGGCCGGTCTGTGCCACCCTGTGGGGGATTGGGGTTTGTCTGTGCCACCCTGTTGGGGGAGGGGCTGGTCTGTGCCACCCTGTGGGGGATTGGGGCTGGTCTGTGCCACCCTGTGGGGGATTGGGGCTGGTCTGTGCCACCCTGTGGGGGATTGGGGCTGGTCTGTGCCACCCTGTGGGGGATTGGGGCTGGTCTGTGCCACCCTGTGGGGGATTGGGGCTGGTCTGTGCCACCCTGTGGGGGATTGGGGCCGGTCTGTGCCACCCTGTGGGGGATTGGGGCCGGTCTGTGCCACCCTGTGGGGGATTGGGGCAGGTTTGTGCCACCCTGTGGGGGATTGGGGCAGGTTTGTGCCACCCTGTGGGGGGATTGGGGCAGGTCTGTGCCACCCTGTGGGGGGATTGGGGCAGGTCTGTGCCACCCTGTGGGGGATTGGGGCAGGTCTGTGCCACCCTGTGGGGGATTGGGGCAGGTCTGTGCCACCCTGTGGGGGATTGGGGCAGATCTGTGCCACCCTGTGGGGGGATTGGGGCAGGTCTGTGCCACCCTGTGGGGGATTGGGGCAGGTCTGTGCCACCCTGTGGGGGATTGGGGCAGGTCTGTGCCACCCTGTGGGGGGATGGGTTGGTCTGTGCCACCCTTTGGGGGATTGGGGCAGGTCTGTGCCACCCAGTGGGGGGATGGGTTGGTCTGTGCCACCCTGTGGGGGATTGGGGCAGGTCTGTGCCACCCTGTGGGGGATTGGGGCTGGTCTGTGCCACCCTGTGGGGGATTGGGGCACTTGGGGCCCAAAGTAAAGGTATTTGGGACCCATATAAAGATAATAAATGACCTGTTTCCCTTTCTGGAATCTCTCAGGAAGCGACTGCCCATCACAAAGATGAAGTCTCTGGTGTTTGTCTGTGCCCAGAAGGTGGTGTCTGACCACTCCTCCCTGCGCCGGGCGCTGGACTTCATGCCCAAGGAGCTGTACCCGGCCCTGTTCCAGGCGGCGTTCCTGGGCAAGAAGACCCTGGTGCTGCAGGACCTGGTGCAGACGTGGCCCTTTGCGGTGCTCAGTTTCCAGAAGCTTCTGAATAGCGACAGACACTGCGACCCTGTGGGGGCCATGGAGAAGCCCAGCAAGCTGTGCGTGCAGACGATCATCCTGGGGGTCATTACCTACCTGAGCGACGCACTCGCCAAGGGCCCTGAGGGACAGCGGGCTGGGTAAGGCCCTACTTGTGTCACATGATCTCACGGGGACTGCCCACAAGCTAATTAGCCCCTTCTGTCATCCTAGTTCCACTTGTACTTGTAAATCAGGTCCGGTTGTTCTGACTGCAGTCATGTGATCAAAATCCAGTTCCATGTGATTTTCCGTTTGGACAGTCACGTTATTAGTCTGACTGTGGCCTCGTATCAGGGTTACTGTACCCCCAAACAATGTAGGTCTCTATACAATTATATTGCATCTGCCATTTTAAGTACTAAGCCCCGCCCCCTGGGATCATAGGATTCACAGTGCACACAAACAAGCCAAGGCACACATACATGCTAGGCCCCATCAGCCAATGAATGGGCAGAGTTCTGCCTCTGGCTCCCACACTACTTCCTGTTACAGTTAGAGCTGACTTCCTGTCAGCTGATCTCTGAGGGGGCACACAGCCCATCACAAAATGGCGGCTCAAGGGAAAGGGTGTAAAAGGGCAATATTTACTGATATATATATTCCAGTTTGGGGAGACTCTTTAATAGGTCCCTTAACATCATATAAACTGTCTGTTGGTTACGTATTCATTCTGGGGGTGTAGTTTCCCTTTAATCATGTCATTAATAATAATGATTTCTGTTCCTTTGTGGTGGCTTAGAAATCAGTGCAGCCTGCAGCGCACACACATATTTCATAGGGTTCCTGCATTAAAGGGCTGATCTGGGGCACATCCTGGAGGCCATACCGTGAGCTGATTGGCTGATGATATCGAGGAAGTGCTAATGTGTTGGTGTTTCTGCGCAGGAAGCAGCGGCTGCGCCTGTTGGACATGACGGGGATACAGGACGACGGGCTGGAGCAGAACCCCGACACTATGAGTCTGTGGTCCCGCACGGTGACGCTGGCCAAAGCCTGTATAGACGTGTCCAAGCGCCACGGTGAGGAGGCCACGCAGGCGTGGAAGCGCCGGAGGGGCAGCCATATTACTGCGCTCCCAGCTGCCAGCCCGGTGTACGTGGAAGTGCGCGTGGACCTCTTTGTGAATAGCACTTCCTACGGCGTCCTGCGGGAGGCGCTGCTGGTCAGCTCGCACAGCCCCCTACGCCTGCAGTGCCGGGACCTCCGGGCCGAGGAGCTGTCGCTCCGTAGCACCGCGGGGCTTCTGGAACTGCTGAGCCCCGGGAGCGTCCGGCAGATAGACCTGAGGTTCAACAACCTGGGCCTCTCCGGCCTGAACGTCCTGCTCCCGCAATTGGCCAAGTTCTCGCGCCTGCAGAGCCTCAAGCTGCCGTACAGCAACGTGGACGTAAGGCGCCTCTCCCCCGTCATGGAGGAAGGACTGCAGAGCTTCGCCTCTCAGCTGGGGCAACTGGGGGCCCTCAGGGAGCTCAATCTGGGCTCCTCCCGCCTCTCCGGCCGCCTACGCCAGCTCCTCGGGTAAACGGCTCTGCAAAACGGCCAACGGCTCCGCCATCTTTGTTCCCCTTTGAGTTAATGTTTAGTATGATGCAGAGACTGATATTCTGAGACAATTTGCAATTGGTCTTTTTTTATTATTTGTCGTTTTTTAGTTATTTCACTTCTTGTTCAGCGGCTCTGCAGTTTGGAGTTTCAGCAGCTATCTGGTTGCTGGGGTCCCAATTACCTTAGCGACCAGGGAGCAGTTTGAATGAGAGGCTGGTAAACGAATAGGAGAGGGGCTGAGTAGAAAGTTATAAAACCAGAGCCTCACAGAGCAATAGGGTTTGGCTGCCGGGGTCAGTGACCCCCATTTGAAAGCTGCAAAGACTCTGAAGAAGGCGGCAAATAATGAAATAACCATAAGAAAAAAATAACGAAGACCAATTGAAAATTTGCTTAGAATTGGCCATTCTTGTCCGCTTTAAGTTAACTTGTAGTATGTTATACAATGGCCAATCCTAAGCAACTTTTCAAAAAACTACAAATAATAATAAATGAAGACCAATTGCAAATTGTCTCACAATATCACTCTCTACATCATACTGGCACCTGGCACTGAAATTAAATACACTTTCTACTTCCTGTATGTACAATCACCTCTGTATAATCAGCAGCCCCTTATTTAAAAAGTCTAACAAAGGTTGCAGCTGGGAAAAGGAGGGGATTGTTTATACAGAGGCTTCTTAGTAGACTGGTGATTTGTTTTGATTGTGCTTGGACAAACAGAAAAAGTGGGAACTGAAAAAATGGGACTTGGCAGGGAGAAAGTCCCTTAGACAGTACAGTATGGGGGTACAGCTTATTGTGTGCCCAGAACATTCCTTCTCTGTATATTTGTATTTATACATATGGGTAGGGGGTGCCATAGTGTTTCCCTTAGACAGTACAGTATGGGGGTACAGCTTATTGTGTGCCCAGAACATTCCCTCTCTGTATATTTGTATTTATACATATGGGTAGGGGGTGCCATAGTGTTTCCCTTAGACAGTACAGTATGGGGGTACAGCTTATTGTGTGCCAGAACATTCCTTCTCTGTATATTTGTATTTATACATATGGGTAGGGGGTGCCATAGTGTTTCCCTTAGACAGTACAGTATGGGGGTACAGCTTACTGTGTGCCCAGAACATTCCTTCTCTGTATATTTGTATTTATACATATGGGTAGGGGGTGCCATAGTGTTTCCCTTAGACAGTACAGTATGGGGGTACAGCTTATTGTGTGCCCAGAACATTCCTTCTCTGTATATTTGTATTTATACATATGGGTAGGGGGTGCCATAGTGTTTCCCTTAGACAGTACAGTATGGGGGTACAGCTTATTGTGTGCCCAGAACATTCCTTCTCTGTATATTTGTATTTATACATATGGGTAGGGGGTGTCATAGTGTTTCCCTTAGACAGTACAGTATGAGGGTACAGCTTATTGTGTGCCCAGAACATTCCCTCTCTGTATATTTGTATTTATACATATGGGTAGGGGGTGCCATAGTGTTTCCCTTAGACAGTACAGTATGGGGGTACAGCTTATTGTGTGCCCAGAACATTCCTTCTCTGTATATTTGTATTTATACATATGGGTAGGGGGTGCCATAGTGTTTCCCTTAGACAGTACAGTATGGGGGTACAGCTTATTGTGTGCCCAGAACATTCCTTCTCTGTATATTTGTATTTATACATATGGGTAGGAGGTGCCATAGTGTTTCCCTTAGACAGTACAGTATGGGGGTACAGCTTATTGTGTGCCCAGAACATTCCCTCTCTGTATATTTGTATTTATACATATGGGTAGGGGGTGCCATAGTGTTTCCCTTAGACAGTACAGTATGGGAGTACAGCTTATTGTGTGCCCAGAACATTCCTTCTCTGTATATTTGTATTTATACATATGGGTAGGGGGTGCCATAGTGTTTCCCTTAGACAGTACAGTATGGGGGTACAGCTCAGATATAGGGGTTACAGACCCCGCTAATGTGTCACTGTGTTGTTACAGGGGTTTGCAGAGACCGCTGGAGAGCTTGGAGTTGGCCTTCTGTTCCCTTCTACCAATGGACCTTTCCTATCTCTCCCAGAGTGTCCATGTGTCGTCTCTAAGGAAGTTGGACCTCAGTGGGAACAACTTGTCGGACCTCCT
The DNA here is from genome assembly GCF_000004195.4 of Xenopus tropicalis. Classification (NCBI taxonomy): domain Eukaryota; kingdom Metazoa; phylum Chordata; class Amphibia; order Anura; family Pipidae; genus Xenopus; species Xenopus tropicalis. The sequence continues at coordinate 151,320,633 of NC_030682.2, read as the reverse complement.
TCTGACCCCTTTCCTGCAGGTTCTGTCGGAGGTGTCGGGGCGCCTCCTGTACCTGGACGTAATGGAGTGCAAGCTGAAGGACGCCCATCTCGGTACGTTGATGACTATTCTGCGCCGTTGCTCTCATCTCCGGTACCTGGGCCTCTTCTGCAATCCCATCTCCTCCGACGGCCTGAGAATGGTCCTGCAGAACTTGGTCCAACTGGCTGAGCTGCGTTTGGTGGTTTATCCCTTCCCCGTGGATTGTTACAGCGACGCCACGCAGTTCGCTTCATCCGCAGCCTTGTTGGACTCTTCCTTTGACCATGACAAACTTGCCCGTGTTGGGGAGGAGCTTCAGCAGATGCTCCTGGGCGCCCAGAGGGCGGATATGGTATGGACCACCGACATGTACGTGCACAGGACACTGGACTCCCTCAGCCTGTAACCTCCCCATACACAGCTTCCATATACACCTGCCTGTAGGGGGCGCTGGGCCCCCCGAGCCTGCAATCTTCAGATGCCAACATGGTGGGCCCTATGTCCCCCACTAGACCTCAGTACAAATCCGCTCAGGCTCAGTGTTCTTCTGCAACTTGGCTCTTGGGGGGCTTGGAATAAAATTTGGGGGCCCCTCCTATTACAGTCATTATTTTCCCTGTATTTTCTTTATAAGAAGATATTATGACACATTTGTTTCTATTTTGTATATATAATAAGTCATACAGCTATTTAATACACATTGTATTTTATTCATATTGTTTATTCCTTATTGAGACTCAGTTGGTCTCATTCTGTCGGCAATAAAATATCAACAAATTCTTCTACTCCACTTCCTGTAACTCTATGGTCACTTCTCCATGGCCAACTGTGCAGCTGGGGTAACTCCATGGTCAAGGGGGGGATTTGGGGTGAGTGCTTATTTGTGCCCTGGGTACCCCTGGAACTATAGCGGGGTGACTGTTACCCCAATGTTTCTATATATCTGTAACCTTGTTATGGGCTAAGGGGGCCCAGCCTGAAGGCCAGTTAGGGGGGGATTTGGGGTGAGTGCTTATTTGTGCCCTGGGTACCCCTGGAACTATAGCGGGGTGACTGTTACCCCCATGTTTCTATATATCTGTAACCTTGTTATGGGCTAAGGGGCCCAGCCTGAAGGCCAGTTAGGGGGGGATTTGGGGTGAGTGCTTATTTGTGCCCTGGGTACCCCTGGAACTATAGCGGGGTGACTGTTACCCCAATGTTTCTATATATCTGTAACCTTGTTATGGGCTAAGGGGGCCCAGCCTGAAGGCCAGTTAGGGGGGGATTTGGGGTGAGTGCTTATTTGTGCCCTGGGTACCCCTGGAACTATAGCGGGGTGACTGTTACCCCAATGTTTCTATATATCTGTAACCTTGTTGTGGGCTAAGGGGGCCCAGCCTGAAGGCCAGTTAGGGGGGGATTTGGGGTGAGTGCTTATTTGTGCCCTGGGTACCCCTGGAACTATAGCGGGGTGACTGTTACCCCCATGTTTCTATATATCTGTAACCTTGTTATGGGCTAAGGGGGCCCAGCCTGAAGGCCAGTTAGGGGGGGATTTGGGGTGAGTGCTTATTTGTGCCCTGGGTACCCCTGGAACTATAGCGGGGTGACTGTTACCCCAATGTTTCTATATATCTGTAACCTTGTTATGGGCTAAGGGGGCCCAGCCTGAAGGCCAGTTAGGGGGGGATTTGGGGTGAGTGCTTATTTGTGCCCTGGGTACCCCTGGAACTATAGCGGGGTGACTGTTACCCCAATGTTTCTATATATCTGTAACCTTGTTATGGGCTAAGGGGGCCCAGCCTGAAGGCCAGTTAGGGGGGGATTTGGGGTGAGTGCTTATTTGTGCCCTGGGTACCCCTGGAACTATAGCGGGGTGACTGTTACCCCAATGTTTCTATATATCTGTAACCTTGTTATGGGCTAAGGGGGCCCAGCCTGAAGGCCAGTTAGGGGGGGATTTGGGGTGCTTATTTGTGCCCTGGGTACCCCTGGAACTATAGCGGGGTGACTGTTACCCCAATGTTTCTATATATCTGTAACCTTGTTATGGGCTAAGGGGGCCCAGCCTGAAGGCCAGTTAGGGGGGGATTTGGGGTGAGTGGGTATTTGTGCCCTGGGTACCCCTGGAACTATAGCGGGGTGACTGTTACCCCAATGTTTCTATATATCTGTAACCTTGTTATGAGCTAAGGGGGCCCAGCCTGAAGGCCAGTTAGGGGGGGATTTGGGGTGAGTGCTTATTTGTGCCCTGGGTACCCCTGGAACTATAGCAGGGTGACTGTTACCTCAATGTTTCTATATATCTGTAACCTTGTTATGGGCTAAGGGGGCCCAGCCTGAAGGCCAGTTAGGGGGGGATTTGGGGTGAGTGCTTATTTGTGCCCTGGGTACCCCTGGAACTATAGCGGGGTGACTGTTACCCCAATGTTTCTATATATCTGTAACCTTGTTATGGGCTAAGGGGGCCCAGCCTGAAGGCCAGTTAGGGGGGGATTTGGGGTGAGTGCTTATTTGTGCCCTGGGTACCCCTGGAACTATAGCGGGGTGACTGTTACCCCAATGTTTCTATATATCTGTAACCTTGTTATGAGCTGTGTGTAAGTGTGAGACCAGACTTTTCTTACTATATATAAGAAATGTGTGTGTATATATATATATACCTTGTCGGAAAACCCCTCCCCCACAGTATTACCCCTAAGACGTTCCATATGTTCCCTATAAATCACATTCCAGACCTAGGGAACAATGAGGTATGTGAGGGATGGGGTGAATGACACTTGAAACATGTTAACCCATTCAGGCCTGGGGTGTAACTTATTTTCCGATGGCCAATATTTAAGATCAACTGATTTATTGATCATACTGACATCGTTTGCTTCCCCTATTGTAAGTTTGGGTGTAACTGTAAAGGGTTAAAGAAGCTGTAAATATTGGACAATGAGTGGGGCAGATCCAGGGGGTGATCCTTTGGGTATTTTGGGTCCAGGAAGGAGTTTCCCATCCTACGACACTGATTGGACAAATAACTCACTGTGTTTTGTGCCTAATTATATCCGTATTCGTTTGCTAAGGGTTCTGGGTAATTTCAACTTGATGGACTTTTTCCATTTTGATTTGCTACATTTATTGCTGCTTATTGCGCAGGCACCACCAGGCCACCAGGGGGCAGAGCTGTCAGTCCTGGCAATTGTGCAGCAGGGGGGACTGGGCTTTTCATTGCGTTGCGCCCACAAACATCCAATCCAGCGGAATTGTTGCCACTATTGGTCCCACGCGTTTCAGACCAGAATTTACAACACAGTAGCGCAAGTTCACTGACCCGGGGGTCCCTGGGTAGGTTCCCATCACATGACCCCAACACTTCTGAGGTGTTACTGTTAGGGCCCCATAATACTAAGCTTGTTGGGCCCTCCCACAGTTATTAACCTATTGGTCCCCTGACCTGATAAAGGGCGGTTACCCGAAACGTTGCCTCGTCTTTGGCACAAATAAAATTCACCGTATTTTTATTTTCTGACCCCTGGGAGGAGGGCCCTGCCAACAAGGACAATGGGATGTCAAGCAGGCTGCAGTTACAACATGGAGATACATTTTAAAATGGAGTATAGTATTGTAACCCCTATATGTCTGTAATACAGTCCAACGCCGGCTAGGATAGGCTAGAGCATGGGGTACACGCCACTCTCTTAAACAGGATGGGCCTTCGCTATATGGAAGTAACCTGGGGTGTAGTGGAACTACAACTCTCTGCAGCTGTGTGCAGAGTAAAATAGAGAATAATGGACGCCAGAAGGTTCTTTGCTGATGAACTAATGATAACTGGTTTATTGTCAGGGACAAATAGTAACGCAGAGTTAGATCAAATACTCACAATGCAGATGGTATATGATAGTACTCTGAGGACAACAAGAGAGAATGCCACCGGTTTATCCCACCTCTTTGGGAGTCTGGGCAGGGTAAATGCACCAGGTCAGCTCAGCGCCCCCTATGGAAGCAGTCAGGATAGATCCCTCAGTCCTCAGGTTGAATACCTCTAGCTTGAGAGTCCTACAGTGGACCAGGGTTAGGTACCGCCTGTCTCCTATGTCTTAACCGTGGCCCTATGCTGAGGCAACAGTGCCTGTATGGAAGGTACTTACAGCTACTTTCCTGGTTGGAGCCAAAAGCTGCTCTTGCTTCCTTCCCTCTCTATCTCACTTTCCTAGAAAGTGCTCGACAGAGTATAACTATATAACTGGTCCTTATTCACGGGGTCCCTGCCCCTGACTTCACTAAAGTATAGATGGGTACTCTAGGGTAAAGTATGGCTTTACTGGGGCCCTGTTGATCCCAGGCTCAGTGGACCTTCCACCTGAGACACAGAGGAAGCCAAAGAGGAAGCCACACCCCTTTGCTAAACACTATATTGAAGTGCAAAGGGTGGAGTCAAACCTGACAACCACCACTCACCTGCAAGCCCCGCCCCCCATCACTACCCACAAATCATGTTTTTACGTCTCTGCTCCTGGGCCTGTGACTGCAGGACCCCCTGTTCCCCCTGACGGCACCCCTGGTGCAGCGGTTAGATGTTTCTCTACATTAGGGTTGTCCAATTAGGGTTGCACCCAGCCAGTATTTGCCCAGCCTAGCCAACAAACTGCCAGCTAGGCCAGTGCCGGTTAGTGGCAAGATACAGCCCATAAGTTTGTAATGGTAACAACCACACCTATAATCCCTCCCTACCCTGACTCTCTCTCTCCGCTGCAGATCCCTCCCTTTTATATAGAGGCCAGCCTCTGCCCCACCCACTTGCCCATTTCCCCACCCCATTCCCCTGCCTAGCCTGCCCATTTCCCCGCCCCCTAGTGATGTAACTGATTTGTGCAGATTTACAAGAAAAAACTTATTGACAGGAATAAGATATAAAACAACTTCCTGTAATAAAGGGGTGTGAATCCTTACTACGCGCCACTTGGGGACCAACGCTGCGCATTAATAAAATACAAACAGCAATACAATAGAATAAAAGTGCAATTTATTTTCCAAAGAGACAAGAGCATTTACAGTAATATCATTGGCTGAAATGCATGAAATATGATTGGAAATAGCGAGACTTACTGAAATGTGCTCCCTTACCCTCACCCGCAGTGTGCAACTCCTTACTCCTATACATTGGGGGTCATTTAAATGCAAAAAATAGGTCCAATTTGCAATTGGTCTTTATTTTGTATTCATTTTAGTTTTTTGTTTTTTTTAATTGTTTCACTTTTTGTCCAGCAGCTGTCCAGTTTGGAGTTTCAGCAGCTATCTGGTTGCTAGGGTCCAAACTACCTTAGCAACCAGGAAGGGGTTTGCATAAGAGATGGGGCCTAGCATGTATGTGTGCCTTGGCTTGTTTGTGTGCACTGTGACACCTATGATCCCAGGGGGCGGGGCTTAGTACCTAAAATGGCAGTTTCCTATTTAGGATTACCCAATGGCACATACTACTAAACAAGTTTATTTATATAAAAATGGTTTGTTTAGATGAAGCAGGTGTGGGAGGGGCTACAGGTAAACACGTTAGCTAATGATTTTCACCCAACTCGACTCAACCCAGAATGCCGCATGTAGGGGCTCAGTGAAGGAGGCAGTGTAGGTGTGTAAGTGCTTAATGGGGTCACTCAGCTCATAGAAGGACAGGCGCCCGGCCTTGTAGTCCAGCGAGACCCTGATTCTCGTGCAGGCTGAATTGTCAGGTAAGATATATTCAATATTGTTATGTAAGACCGTGTAATGATTAGGCCCTCGAATAAGGCCCAGCAACAAGGTCTTATCAATTTGGAACAAACCCCAGGACTTATCATTAAACCCAATCATGGAGCTATCCCCCCCCTTCTCCATGCTGGGATAGGCCACCCCTACACACCACTTGCCCGACTCGCTGCCCTCCACATCCCAGTAATGGCGCCCCGACGAGAAGCCCGTGGTGCTTACAACCTGATTGTGCTCAAATCTCTCGGGGCTTTGGGGATGATCCTGGTCACCTCTGCAGTCGGTGGCAAATTTCCGGTTCTCTGATAAAGCCACGGCAGGACCGGCAGTGTTTATATCCATTTCCAGGTCCTTCACCCTCTGCCCAAATTTCCACATTCGCTTTGCCCCCTTCACAATATCATTCAGTCCCGTGTGTAGCGTTTGGCTGATCAAATCTTGGTCCAGATCCCTCACTCTAGGCATGGGTCTATACCTCATCACCCTACCATCATAGTCATCCTCCTCCTCCCCATCCCCATCGGACTCCCTCGACTGTAGGACAGATAACGGATCTGCCATGTTGCACAGCTCCTCAATCTGATGGATTTTCTCGGAAAGCTGCTCCTTCTGTGCTTCCAGCTCCTGGATCATATCAGAGAATGGAAGCGAAAGCAGCTCTTCTTGCCTGGAGATCTCCTCCAGCATCTGCATCTCTAGGCTTTCCAACCATTCCCGGATGGTTCTAAACAGGGCAGAGACGTGCTCGCTCTCTGCAGCCGCTCTCTTTTGGACCTTGTCTCTGCTGTCCTTCAGCTTCAGCAGACTCTTCTCTGTCACCTCTTTGGCAGGGATCAGATATTCCAGAACCTTTTTAAGTTTCTTTTTCTCCTTCTCGGAGGCCTCACTCAGCTGCTCCACGTTGTGCCCTCGGTGCGCCCCCACCAGGCAGCAGGAGGCACAGATAGAGGCGCCATCCTCTCGGCAGTGGTACTCCAGCAGCCGGTTGTGCACGGCGCATTTGCGCTTGGCCAGGGAGGCGGTGGGTTCCACTAGGACGTGTTCCTCTGCGCTGCTGTGTAGTTGCACGTGACTGTCGCACAGGGAAGCCTCACACCGCACGCAGTACTTGGCAGCGGGCACCGAAGCATCGCAGTAGGTACAGTAAATGTCAGTCTTGTTTTGCTTTGGCTGCTCAGAACGAAAATGTTCCGCAATGTTCCGCAGCCGTGAGTTCTTTTTGAGTTCCGGTCGTGTCCGGAATCTCTCTCTGCATTCGGGGCAGGAAGGCTGCTCCTCTATCCCTTCCTGCCAGTCCCAGGTTTTGCCAATGCAGCTCAGGCAGAAGTTATGGCCGCAGGGCAGAGTTACGGGCTCGGTGTAAATGTTCAGGCACACGGTGCACGTTACCTCGACTCTCACATCAGCAGCCGCCGCCATCGTGGAACAAGGAGAAAGAATGGAAAGTTCCTCCGAGTCACAAAGAATCGAAACTCGTTTTACTGGATCCCTCAGGCACCAAGGCAGGAGGCGTGGCCAGAGGCACGGAAAGGAGCTGAGCGCTCAGCACACAGTTTATTAACCCCTTCTTCCCACTCAACTTGTAGCCACTGCACCTTTCACAAGCTCTAAACATCTGCAATGTAGGACTCTAAAGCCAATGACTCTAAAGTAGCCCAAACAGATGGAGCCCAGAACTGTTCCTATTAAAGCAATAATGTCATGGGAAAACATGTTTTTTCAAAACCCATCAGTTAATAGAGCGTCTCCCGCTGAATCCTGCATTGTAATCTGTTTTTCCCATGGGGCTAGCCATATTCTTCATTTCCCAGGGTGCCACAGCCATGTGACCTGAGCCCTAATAAACTTCAGTTTCACTTTACTGCTGCGCTGCAAGTTGGAGTGATATCCCCCCCCCTCACCCCCAGCAGCCGATCAGCAGAACAATGGGAAGGGAGCAAGATAGCAGCTCCCAGTAGGTATCAGAATAGCACTCAATAGTAAGAAATCCAAGTCCGGCTTGGGACTCCTCCAGTTACATGGGAGTAGGAGAAACAATAGGTTAGCTGAAAGCAGTTCTAATGGGTAGCGCTGGCTGAAAGCTCAGACTCAGGCACACTTTACTGCTGCGCTGCAAGTTGGAGTGATATCCCCCCCTCCCCCCCAGCAGCCGATCAGCAGAACAATGGGAAGGGAGCAAGATAGCAGCTCCCAGTAGGTATCAGAATAACACTCAATAGTAAGAAATCCAAGTCCGGCTTGGGACTCCTCCAGTTACATGGGAGTAGGAGAAACAATAGGTTAGCTGGAAGCAGTTCTAATGTGTAGCGCTGGCTGAAAGCTCAGACTCAGGCACACTTTACTGCTGCGCTGCAAGTTGGAGTGATATCCCCCCCCCTCACCCCCAGCAGCCGATCAGCAGAACAATGGGAAGGGAGCAAGATAGCAGCTCCCAGTAGGTATCAGAATAGCACTCAATAGTAAGAAATCCAAGTCCGGCTTGGGACTCCCCCAGTTACATGGGAGTAGGGGAAACAATAGGTTAGCTGAAAGCAGTTCTAATGTGTAGCGCTGGCTGAAAGCTCAGACTCAGGCACAAGGCACTGAGATGGCGCCTACACGCCAATATTACAGCTACAAATACATTTGTTGGTTGAAGAATAAAAGGTTAAATGGCAGAGGGAATTATTTGCTGTGTAACAGTGTCAGTACTATGAATCTACAGTGAAAGGGAAAATGTAAATGCTCAGTGGAATGTTCCTTTCCTGGTTACTATGGGGAAAACCCATAGGTGAGTAGGCTGCACAGTGACAGGGGAACATAATATATATATATATACAGTTTCTGCTCAGTAACATGGGAAAATAACAGTGTGAAATAGGAAACATGGCTCAGAGCCCAACTGGGCCGCACAATAGCGCCATAGGGACCAGCAATAGGAATTAGCGCCACTTGTAACGAACTGAGGTAAAAGCGCAATTCTACTACACGAAGTAACTATCACTTTGGCACCGCCCCTTTATGTGACGTGGAGGCGGGCACCCAGACACTTCCGGAAAGAGGAACGGAAAGTGGCGGCGCGGTGGTTTCTGGGAGTTGTAGTTTATACCGTGAGAACGTGGTGCGGGATGGCGGGGCTGGAGCTGCTGTCGGACCAGGGCTACCGGGTGGATGGCAGGAAAGCCGGGGAGCTGCGCAAGATACGGGCCAGGATGGGAGTGTTCGCTCAGGCCGATGGCTCCGCTTATATCGAGCAGGGGAACACCAAGGCCCTGGCTGTGGTATATGGGCCCCATGAGGTGAGTGCTGGGGCCACACGGACGGGCTGAATGGCTCAGAGGCATTACTATAGGGGAGAGACCGCTGGGTTACTTGGGTGGGTAAGTGGGTGGCACAGTATGGGGGTGGGTAAGTGGGTGGCACAGTATGGGGGTGGGTAAGGGGTTGGCACAGTATGGGGGTGGGTAAGGGGTTGGCACAGTATGGGGGTGGGTGGGTATGGGGGTGGGTAAGTGGGTGGCACAGTATGGGGGTGGGTAAGTGGGTGGCACAGTATGGGGGTGGGTAAGTGGGTGGCACAGTATGGGGGTGGGTAAGGGGTTGGCACAGTATGGGGGTGGGTAAGGGGTTGGCACAGTATGGGGGTGGGTAAGGGGTTGGCACAGTATGGGGGTGGGTAAGGGGTTGGCACAGTATGGGGGTGGGTAAGTGGGTGGCACAGTATGGGGGTGGGTAAGGGGTTGGCACAGTATGGGGGTGGGTAAGGGGGTGGCACAGTATGGGGGTGGGTAAGGGGTTGGCACAGTATGGGGGTGGGTAAGGGGTTGGCACAGTATGGGGGTGGGTAAGGGGTTGGCACAGTATGGGGGTGGGTAAGTGGGTGGCACAGTATGGGGGTGGGTAAGGGGTTGGCACAGTATGGGGGTGGGTAAGTGGGTGGCACAGTGGGGGTGGGTAAGGGGTTGGCACAGTATGGGGGTGGGTGGGTAAGGGGTTGGCACAGTATGGGGGTGGGTAAGGGGTTGGTACAGTATGGGGTGGGTAGGGGTTGGTACAGTATGGGGGTGGGTAAGGGGTTGGCACAGTATGGGGGTGGGTAAGGGGTTGGCACAGTATGGGGGTGGGTAAGGGGTAGGCACAGTATGGGGGTGGGTAAGGGGTTGGCACAGTATGGGGGTGGGTAAGGGGTAGGCAAAGTATGGGGGTGGGTAAGGGGTAGGCAAAGTATGGGGGTGGGTAAGGGGTAGGCAAAGTATGGGGGTGGGTAAGGGGTTGGCACAGTATGGGGGGTGGGTAAGGGGGTGGCACAGTATGGGGGTGGGTGGGTATGGGGGTGGGTAAGGGGGTGGCACAGTATGGGGGTGGGTAAGGGGTTGGCACAGTATGGGGTGGGTAAGGGGTTGGCACAGTATGGGGGTGGGTAAGGGGTTGGCACAGTATGGGGGTGGGTAAGGGGTAGGCAAAGTATGGGGGTGGGTAAGGGGTTGGCACAGTATGGGGGTGGGTAAGGGGTAGGCAAAGTATGGGGGTGGGTAAGGGGTAGGCAAGTATGGGGGTGGGTAAGGGGTTGGCAAGTATGGGGGGGGTGTAAGGGGGTGGCACAGTAGTAGGGGGTGGGATAATGGGGGGGGTTGGCACAGTATGGGGGTGGGTAAGGGGTGGCACAGTATGGGGGTGGGTAAGGGGTTGGCACAGTATGGGGGTGGGTAAGGGGTTGGCACAGTATGGGGGTGGGTGGGTAAGGGGTTGGCACAGTATGGGGGTGGGTAAGTGGTTGCTGCTGGGATACTTACCCTGCCTACACACGGCTGCCTGTGCCCACTGCTAGTCCCGCCCCCATACCCCAGTTCCATGTGTAACGGTGCCCGTAACGCTGTGCCCACAGATCCGCGGCTCTCGCAGTAAAATGCTCCACGACCGCTCAGTGGTGAACTGCCAGTACAGTATGGCGACCTTCAGCACCGGCGAGAGGAAGCGCCGCCCCCACGGGGACCGCAAGTCCAGCGAGATGACCCTGCACCTAAAGCAGACGTTCGAGGCCGCCATCCTCACCCAGTTGTACCCGCGCTCACAGATAGATATCTACGTGCAGGTGAGTGGGAGGGGCATCAGCCAGTGGGTGGGGCATCGGCAAGTTGTAACAATAGTGCGGGGCTTAAATAGGGGCTGTTTCACTTTAAATTGACCTTAAAGGGGAGGTTCACCTTTGAGTTAAACTGTTAGTATGAGAGTGATATTCTGAGGCAATTTGCAATTGGTCTTCATTTTTATATTTGTAGTTTTTTAGTTGTTTCACTTGTTCAGCAGCTATCTGGTTGCTAGGATCCAAATTACCTTATCGACCAGGGAGTGGTTTGAATGAGAGACTGGTATATGAATAGGGGAGGGGCCGAATAGAAAGATAAGGAATAAAAAGTAACAATAACTATAAAACTGGAGCCTCACAGAGCAATAGGGTTTGGCTGCCGGGGTCAGTGACCCCCATTTGAAAGCTGCAAAGAGTCAGAAGAAGAAGGGAAATAGATAAAAAACTATAAAAAATATAAATAATGAAGACCAATTGAAAAGTTGCTTAGAATTGGCCATTCTATAACGTACTAAAAGTTAACTTAAAGGTGAACCCCCCAAATCCTTTAGTCAGTGGTCCCCAATCTGTGGCCCTTGGGCTGTACTAAAATTCCCAGCATCCCCCTGGCCACCAAGAGTAGTTCCTGGGAGTCACTATGTGGGGATATCTCAGTGGTGCATGTATGTGGTATCTTGGTGCTGCCATACTGGCTCCCGTGTTGTGCTGCGCTGGATATGATCACATGACTCTCCCTGCCCAGATCCTGCAAGCAGACGGGGGCAACTACTGCACATGTGTGAATGCCGCCACCCTGGCCGTGATCGACGCCGGCATTCCCATGCGCGACTACGTGTGCGCCAGCTCGGCGGGCTTCATCGAGGACACGCCCCTCGCGGATCTCAGCTACGTGGAAGAAGCCGCCGGAGGGCCCCAACTCGCCCTGGCCCTCCTCCCCAAGTCGGATCAGATTGCGCTGCTGGAGATGAACTCGCGGCTGCACGAGGATCACCTGGAGCGGGTGATGGATGCCGCGAGCAAGGCGTGCAAGGATGTGTACGCTGTCCTGGATCAGGTGGTGCGGGAGCACTTACAGGAGCTCACTACCCTGCTGGGGGACCGCACAGCAGCTTGAATCTGATTGGCTCGGCTAGTTTGGGCTTCCTGCCCAGGCAACTCACTCGAATGACGATCTACTTTCTCTCAGGACTGCGTAATAAACAGGAGGGGGTGGGGCCTGACTTGTATCTTGAATTACAGGTAATGGGGTGGGTTTACCTTTAAGTTAACTATTAGTATGTTATAGATTGGCCAATTCTGAGCAACTTTTCAATTGGTCTTTATTATTTATTTTTGCTTCTGACTCTTTGCATCTTTCAAATGGGGGTCACTGACCCCGGCAGCCAAACCCTATTGCTCTGTGAGGCTCCAGTTTTATTGTTATTGTTACTTTTTATTCCTTATCTTTCTATTCAGCCCCTCCCCTATTCATATACCAGTCTCCCATTGAAACAACTCCCTGGTTGCTAAGGTAAGTTGCACCATAGCAACCAGATAGCTGCTGAAACTGGAGAGCTGCTGAACAATAAGTGAAAGTATTCAAAAACCACAAATAATAAAAAATGAAGACCAATTGCAAATAGTCTCAGAATATCTCTCTCTACATCGTACTAAAAGTTAACTCAGGTGACCGACTCCTTTTCATATTTTGGATATTAAAATGAAAAGTGATAAAAATATTTTTGTTATAATACAGATAAATCCTGTGTGTGTTTCCTCTGACCCAGAACTGCTCTCAGCAGGGGGGGTGAAGGCGGCCTTTAGAACAGGGTGGGAGATCCAGTCAGGGAATGCTGGGAGCGCTTCCTGCCCCTGCTGCTTGCCGTAGCGTGGCTCTCTTTGGCCACAAAAAGTGGGCGTTTTCAAAAAATTTGGTGGCGCGCTGTGTGTGCAGCCCACAGGAGGAGCAAAGGGCCGCCCAGAGGGGAAGCAAATGGCCGCCCAGAGGGGAAGCAAATGGCCGCCCAGAGGGGAAGCAAATGGCCGCCCAGAGGGGAAGCAAATGGCCGCCCAGAGGGGAAGCAAATGGCCGTCCACAGGAGGAGCAAATGGCCGTCCACAGGAGGAGCAAAGGGCCGCCCACGGGGTAAGCAAAGGGCCGCCCACGGGGTAAGCAAAGGGCCGTCCACGGGGTAAGCAAAGGGCCGCCCACGGGGTAAGCAAAGGGCCGCCCACAGGGGAAGCAAAGGGCCGCCCACGAGGTAAGCAAAGGGCCGCCCACGGGGTAAGCAAAGGGCCGCCCACAGGGGAAGCAAAGAGCCGCCCACAGGGGAAGCAAAGAGCCGCCCACAGGGGAAGCAAAGAGCCGCCCACAGGGGAAGCAAAGAGCCGCCCACAGGGGAAGCAAAGAGCCGCCCACAGGGGAAGCAAAGAGCCGCCCACAGGGGAAGCAAAGAGCCGCCCACAGGGGAAGCAAAGAGCCGCCCACAGGGGAAGCAAAGAGCCGCCCACAGGGGAAGCAAAGAGCCGCCCACAGGGGAGATACCTGCACTCCCATGGAGCAATTTGGGCAAAAACAGGCCTGTGCCAGTTGGAGGTCCCAGACGGATCCCCTGAGAACCGTTTAACCTTGTACTGTATCCTTTGTGTTTTAATATACAGTATATCTTTCACCCACCAAAGGCTTTTCTGCCCTATCCTAAAACTGGGCTTGTATTTTGGATATGAAAGGCTAGTGGTCCCTTAGTAGTGGGCACTGGCCCCCTGTAGGTACAACCAGCACTACCCAGAATGCCCTGCACTCCAGCCCTTACAATAAGTATACACCCCAGCTGTACCAGTGCAGGAATGGCTGCCCCCGGGGCTACACAGCGGGGTATTTATATAAACTATAGTAGGGTTTCTGTAGCAAACACCCCAGCTGTACCGGTGCAGGAATGGCTGCCCCCGGGGCTACACAGCGGGGTATTTATATAAACTATAGTAGGGTTTCTGTAGCAAACACCCCAGCTGTACCGGTGCAGGAATGGCTGCCCCCGGGGCTACACAGCGGGGTATTTATATAAACTATAGTAGGGTTTCTGTAGCAAACACCCCAGCTGTACCAGTGCAGGAATGGCTGCCCCCGGGGCTACTCAGCGGGGTATTTATATAAACTATAGTAGGGTTTCTGTAGCAAACACCCCAGCTGTACCAGTGCAGGAATGGCTGCCCCCGGGGCTACACAGCGGGGTATTTATATAAACTATAGTAGGGTTTCTGTAGCAAACACCCCAGCTGTACCAGTGCAGGAATGGCTGCCCCCGGGGCTACACAGCGGGGTATTTATATAAACTATAGTAGGGTTTCTGTAGCAAACACCCCAGCTGTACCGGTGCAGGAATGGCTGCCCCCGGGGCTACACAGCAGGGTATTTATATAAACTATAGTAGGGTTTCTGTAGCAAACACCCCAGCTGTACCGGTGCAGGAATGACTGCCCCCGGGGCTACACAGCGGGGTATTTATATAAACTATAGTAGGGTTTCTGTAGCAAACACCCCAGCTGTACCGGTGCAGGAATGGCTGCCCCCGGGGCTACACAGCGGGGTATTTATATAAACTATAGTAGGGTTTCTGTAGCAAACACCCCAGCTGTACCGGTGCAGGAATGGCTGCCCCCGGGGCTACACAGCGGGGTATTTATATAAACTATAGTAGGGTTTCTGTAGCAAACACCCCAGCTGTACCAGTGCAGGAATGGCTGCCCCCGGGGCTACACAGTGGGGTATTTATATAAACTATAGTAGGGTTTCTGTAGCAAACACCCCAGCTGTACCGGTGCAGGAATGGCTGCCCCCGGGGCTACACAGCGGGGTATTTATATAAACTATAGTAGGGTTTCTGTAGCAAACACCCCAGCTGTACCAGTGCAGGAATGGCTGCCCCCGGGGCTACACATCGGGGTATTTATATAAACTATAGTAGGGTTTCTGTAGCAAACACCCCAGCTGTACCGGTGCAGGAATGGCTGCCCCCGGGGCTACACAGCAGGGTATTTATATAAACTATAGTAGGGTTTCTGTAGCAAACACCCCAGCTGTACCAGTGCAGGAATGGCTGCCCCCGGGGCTACACAGCGGGGTATTTATATAAACTATAGTAGGGTTTCTGTAGCAAGAAATAATAAGCTGCAGAGAGGCATTTGCACATGTAATTGGTATGGAGAGCTGTATCTGCCCTTGCACTGATGGTTCCGACTACATGTATCATGTCAACACTGCAAATTGGTTCCTTCCGGCTGCACGTGTCTGTGATATGTGCCCTCCCCCCCGCACTGTGCTCTGCATATACAACCCCTCCCCATTATATACAGCTCCTCCCCTCTATACACAACCCCTCCCCTCTACAAACAGCTCCTCCCCTCTACACACAGCTCCTTCCAGAGTTCAACTTCCACTTTGGGTGCCCGAGGTGGGGCAAGATCTGTGATTGCTCAGCTGGGGTAGGTGCAAAGCCGTGGGCTGCCGAGGGGTCGGGCACTCCATTCACTCCGTATCCTTCTGTTCCTCGTATTCCTCTTATCCCTTATCCTTCATCTCAGAGGCCCCTGCTCACTTCTCTGTGGGTATGAGACAGTCGCCAGCGTAGGAATCTGCACACATTGCAGTGCCACCTGCAGGTATTCTGATGTAACTGCAAGCAGTGCCTTCCTATATTTTTATCTTTCTTTCCTATTAATAACATTGGCCTTAAGCATCATTTCTACTGCCCCTACTGCCAAGCGATAAATACAATGGAGAGCAATGCAGATCTGAATCTGCTGGCTGTTCTGTTAGGGTGCCGGAGCCTTTATCCTGGGGGAGACATTTCCTTTGCTCTGACCTAGTATTGTCCTTCTGTAGGTTGGCAGGATGGATCTAAAGGGGTATCTGCACAGGGTGGGCCTCAGTACCCAGAAGCCACCGTCCCTGACTGCGCTGCGGGAATTACACCACCGGCACCTTCTCTCTGTGCCTTTTGGGAGTCTCGGCATTCACAGCGGAGAGAGGATCATCCTGGACCACACTCTTCTCTATGATAAAATAGTAGTGAGGAGACAGGACGGGTTCTGCTATGAGAACAACGGGCTCTTTCTGTGGGTGCTTCGAGAGTCGGGGTACCAACCTGTGGTGCTCTCAGCCAGGGTGTGTAACAGTATAACCGGGGTGTATGGGCCTCCCTACGATCACATGATCCTGGCAGTGGAGCTTGAGGGGCAGCGGTGGCTTTGTGACGTTGGCTTTGGTGAGGGGATTGCATTCCCAATCCCCCTGGAGGCCGGGTGGGAGGGGGAGCATCCGAGTGGGGTGTTCCGACTGCAGAAAGCGGAGGAGGAGTGGTACTTGGAGAGGAAAGAAGATGGAGGCTGGAGAAGCCTTTACAAGTTCAGGCTGGAAGAGAAGAGGTTTGAGGACTTCAGGGACATGTGTGACTATCACCAGATGTCCCCTAGCTCCATCTTCTTCTGCAAGTCCTTCTGCTCCCTTCTGCTCCCCCGAGGCAGAGCGACCTACATGGGGTGCCGGTTGATCAGCACTGAGTACACTGCCGGGGGCGGCACCGTGAAAAGCACAACGGAGCTGACGGAGGGTGAGATCCCACGGGTGCTCAGGGAGACGTTTGGGATTGTCCTTAATGGGAAGTTGGTGCCTAAGGACGAGCCGATTGTGCCACCAGAATGTGACTGACGAACTGATGGGATCATGGAAATTGCTTTATTGTAGATTTTATTCATAGGCCAACAAGTACCTTTAGGGCAATGGCGCAGGGGGCAATACAGGGGGGTTTATTTCTCTAGTAAAATCCATTATAACAGCAAAACACTAATAATCGTTCCTCGTTGACTCAATCTGAAATCCCATGGATCTGTGGTGGGACTTATGGGTCTTGCTGTAGTAGCTCAAAAATGCAGTAATAGCAATTTCTGCACCTTCACTTGGCCCATCACAGCACCCATAGCCTCAGGCAAGTAGTACCCCCGTCTGTGTTGTTGCCCCGAAGAAGAAAAATGAATATAAATGTAGGGTTTGTCTTTGCGGGGCCCCTCCTCTGTATCTCAATATGGATATGGGTTTATCAGTACCCATACTCCTCCTCTACACTGGGAGACCCAGTGGTGTAACTATAGAGAAAGCAGACCCTGCGGTTGCAGGGGGTTTATCATTACCCATACTCCTCCTCTACACTTAGAGACCCAGTGGTGTAACTATAGAGAAAGCAGACCCCATGGTTGCAGGGGGTTTATCATTACCCATACTCCTCCTCTACACTTAGAGACCCAGTGGTGTAACTATAGAGAAAGCAGACCCCATGGTTGCAGGGGGTTTATCATTACCCATACTCCTCCTCTACACTTAGAGACCCAGTGGTGTAACTATAGAGAAAGCAGACCCCGCGGTTGCAGGGGGTTTATCATTACCCATACTCCTCCTCTACACTTAAAGACCTTGAGGGAGGATCTTTCCTACAATGTGCAGTAAAAGGATTTTGGTGAGATAATGGTACAGTTTTATTCCATAAAAACAGAATTAAATAAAAAAGAGCGGCTTATGTGACCCTGTTATTCCTTGGACCGTACCATCAGCAGGGGGTCGGGGGGCTTCTGTGGGAAACAACACAAACAGCAGCTCTCTGCTAGTCTTCCTATACCCTCGTTAGTCTGCTGGGTCACATGATGGGATGCCAGTACTAGCCATGTGGCAACCTTACTCACTAGGAAACGAATGGGGCCGGCCAGGTGCAAGTTGCAACTCCCAGCATTGGTGTCAACAATGTGCTGATAGGGCGCAGCCGCGCAGGTAGGTGCACCCCCTGTGGGAACCATGTTGAAGAGGTCTTGGGACTGGGCGGTGGCACCTTACAGCCCCCCTGGCATTCCCAGTACCCAGAGGCACAAACAGCCCCCCCCAGCCCAATAAATAGTGACTGTCTGTGGCACCTTACAGCCCCCCTGGCATTCCAGTACCCAGAGGCACAAACAGCCCCCCCCCAGCCCAATAAATAGTGACTGTCTGTGGCACCTTACAGCCCCCCTGGCATTCCCAGTACCCAGAGGCACAAACAGCCCCCCCCAGCCCAATAAATAGTGACTGTCTGTGGCACCTTACAGCCCCCCTGGCATTCCCAGTACCCAGAGGCACAAACAGCCCCCCCAGCCCAATAAATAGTGACTGTCTGTGGCACCTTACAGCCCCCCCGGCATTCCCAGTACCCAGAGGCACAAACAGCCCCCCCCAGCCCAATAAATAGTGACTGTCTGTGGCACCTTACAGCCCCCCTGGCATTCCCAGTACCCAGAGGCACAAACAGCCCCCCCCAGCCCAATAAATAGTGACTGTCTGTGGCACCTTACAGCCCCCCTGGCATTCCCAGTACCCAGAGGCACAAACAGCCCCCCCCCAGCCCAATAAATAGTGACTGTCTGTGGCACCTTACAGCCCCCCTGGCATTCCCAGTACCCAGAGGCACAAACAGCCCCCCCCCAGCCCAATAAATAGTGACTGTCTGTGGCACCTTACAGCCCCCCTGGCATTCCCAGTACCCAGAGGCACAAACAGCCCCCCCAGCCCAATAAATAGTGACTGTCTGTGGCACCTTACAGCCCCCCTGGCATTCCCAGTACCCAGAGGCACAAACAGCCCCCCCCCCCCAGCCCAATAAATAGTGACTGTCTGTGGCACCTTACACCCCCCCTGGCATTCCCAGTACCCAGAGGCACAAACAGCCCCCCCCCCAGCCCAATAAATAGTGACTGTCTGTGGCACCTTACAGCCCCCCCTGGCATTCCCAGTACCCAGAGGCACAAACAGCCCCCCCCCCCCCCAGCCCAATAAATAGTGACTGTCTGTGGCACCTTACACCCCCCCTGGCATTCCCAGTACCCAGAGGCACAAACAGCCCCCCCCCCCAGCCCAATAAATAGTGACTGTCTGTGGCACCTTACAGCCCCCCTGGCATTCCCAGTACCCAGAGGCACAAACAGCCCCCCCCCAGCCCAATAAATAGTGACTGTCTGTGGCATCTTACAGCCCCCCTGGCATTCCCAGTACCCAGAGGCACAAACAGCCCCCCCCCAGCCCAATAAATAGTGACTGTGGCACCTTACAGCCCCCCCGGCATTCCCAGTACCCAGAGGCACAAACAGCCCCCCCCAGCCCAATAAATAGTGACTGTCTGTGGCACCTTACAGCCCCCCTGGCATTCCCAGTACCCAGAGGCACAAACAGCCCCCCCCCCCAGCCCAATAAATAGTGACTGTGGCACCTTACAGCCCCCCCGGCATTCCCAGTACCCAGAGGCACAAACAGCCCCCCCAGCCCAATAAATAGTGACTGTCTGTGGCACCTTACAGCCCCCCTGGCATTCCCAGTACCCAGAGGCACAAACAGCCCCCCCAGCCCAATAAATAGTGACTGTCTGTGGCACCTTACAGCCCCCCCTGGCATTCCCAGTACCCAGAGGCACAAACAGCCCCCCCCAGCCCAATAAATAGTGACTGTCTGTGGCACCTTACAGCCCCCCTGGCATTCCCAGTACCCAGAGGCACAAACAGCCCCCCCCAGCCCAATAAATAGTGACTGTCTGTGGCACCTTACAGCCCCCCCCCTGGCATTCCCAGTACCCAGAGGCACAAACACCCCCCCCCAGCCCAATAAATAGTGACTGTCTGTGGCACCTTACAGCCCCCCCGGCATTCCCAGTACCCAGAGGCACAAACACCCCCCCCCAGCCCAATAAATAGTGACTGTCTGTGGCACCTTACAGCCCCCCCCTGGCATTCCCAGTACCCAGAGGCACAAACACCCCCCCCCAGCCCAATAAATAGTGACTGTCTGTGGCACCTTACAGCCCCCCCCTGGCATTCCCAGTACCCAGAGGCACAAACAGCCCCCCCCAGCCCAATAAATAGTGACTGTCTGTGGCACCTTACAGCCCCCCTGGCATTCCCAGTACCCAGAGGCACAAACAGCCCCCCCCAGCCCAATAAATAGTGACTGTCTGTGGCACCTTACAGCCCCCCCCTGGCATTCCCAGTACCCAGAGGCACAAACAGCCCCCCCCAGCCCAATAAATAGTGACTGTCTGTGGCACCTTACAGCCCCCCTGGCATTCCCAGTACCCAGAGGCACAAACAGCCCCCCCAGCCCAATAAATAGTGACTGTCTGTGGCACCTTACAGCCCCCCTGGCATTCCCAGTACCCAGAGGCACAAACAGCCCCCCCCCCCAGCCCAATAAATAGTGACTGTCTGTGGCACCTTACAGCCCCCCTGGCATTCCCAGTACCCAGAGGCACAAACAGCCCCCCCAGCCCAATAAATAGTGACTGTCTGTGGTACCTTACAGCCCCCCTGGCATTCCCAGTACCCAGAGGCACAAACAGCCCCCCCCCCAGCCCAATAAATAGTGACTGTCTGTGGCACCTTACAGCCCCCCTGGCATTCCCAGTACCCAGAGGCACAAACAGCCCCCCCCCCAGCCCAATAAATAGTGACTGTCTGTGGCACCTTACAGCCCCCCCGGCATTCCCAGTACCCAGAGGCACAAACAGCCCCCCTCAGCCCAATAAATAGTGACTGTCTGTGGCACCTTACAGCCCCCCCTGGCATTCCCAGTACCCAGAGGCACAAACAGCCCCCCTCAGCCCAATAAATAGTGACTGTCTGTGGCACCTTACAGCCCCCCCTGGCATTCCCAGTACCCAGAGGCACAAACAGCCCCCCCCCAGCCCAATAAATAGTGACTGTCTGTGGCACCTTACAGCCCCCCCGGCATTCCCAGTACCCAGAGGCACAAACAGCCCCCCCAGCCCAATAAATAGTGACTGTCTGTGGCACCTTACAGCCCCCCTGGCATTCCCAGTACCCAGAGGCACAAACAGCCCCCCCCCCAGCCCAATAAATAGTGACTGTCTGTGGCACCTTACAGCCCCCCTGGCATTCCCAGTACCCAGAGGCACAAACAGCCCCCCCCAGCCCAATAAATAGTGACTGTCTGTGGCACCTTACAGCCCCCCTGGCATTCCCAGTACCCAGAGGCACAAACAGTCCCCCCCCAGCCCAATAAATAGTGACTGTCTGTGGCATCTTACAGCCCCCCTGGCATTCCCAGTACCCAGAGGCACAAACAGCCCCCCCCCCAGCCCAATAAATAGTGACTGTGGCACCTTACAGCCCCCCCGGCATTCCCAGTACCCAGAGGCACAAACAGCCCCCCCAGCCCAATAAATAGTGACTGTCTGTGGCACCTTACAGCCCCCCTGGCATTCCCAGTACCCAGAGGCACAAACAGCCCCCCCAGCCCAATAAATAGTGACTGTCTGTGGCACCTTACAGCCCCCCTGGCATTCCCAGTACCCAGAGGCACAAACAGCCCCCCCCCCCAGCCCAATAAATAGTGACTGTCTGTGGCACCTTACAGCCCCCCTGGCATTCCCAGTACCCAGAGGCACAAACAGCCCCCCCAGCCCAATAAATAGTGACTGTCTGTGGTACCTTACAGCCCCCCTGGCATTCCCAGTACCCAGAGGGCACAAACAGCCCCCCCCCCCAGCCCAATAAATAGTGACTGTCTGTGGCACCTTACAGCCCCCCTGGCATTCCCAGTACCCAGAGGCACAAACAGCCCCCCCCCCCCAGCCCAATAAATAGTGACTGTCTGTGGCACCTTACAGCCCCCCCGGCATTCCCAGTACCCAGAGGCACAAACAGCCCCCCCCCCAGCCCAATAAATAGTGACTGTCTGTGGCACCTTACAGCCCCCCCGGCATTCCCAGTACCCAGAGGCACAAACAGCCCCCCCAGCCCAATAAATAGTGACTGTCTGTGGCACCTTACAGCCCCCCTGGCATTCCCAGTACCCAGAGGCACAAACAGCCCCCCCCCCAGCCCAATAAATAGTGACTGTCTGTGGCACCTTACAGCCCCCCCTGGCATTCCCAGTACCCAGAGGCACAAACAGCCCCCCCAGCCCAATAAATAGTGACTGTCTGTGGCACCTTACAGCCCCCCTGGCATTCCCAGTACCCAGAGGCACAAACAGCCCCCCCCCAGCCCAATAAATAGTGACTGTCTGTGGCATCTTACAGCCCCCCTGGCATTCCCAGTACCCAGAGGCACAAACAGCCCCCCCCCCAGCCCAATAAATAGTGACTGTGGCACCTTACAGCCCCCCCGGCATTCCCAGTACCCAGAGGCACAAACAGCCCCCCCCAGCCCAATAAATAGTGACTGTCTGTGGCACCTTACAGCCCCCCTGGCATTCCCAGTACCCAGAGGCACAAACAGCCCCCCCCCCCAGCCCAATAAATAGTGACTGTGGCACCTTACAGCCCCCCCGGCATTCCCAGTACCCAGAGGCACAAACAGCCCCCCCAGCCCAATAAATAGTGACTGTCTGTGGCACCTTACAGCCCCCCTGGCATTCCCAGTACCCAGAGGCACAAACAGCCCCCCCAGCCCAATAAATAGTGACTGTCTGTGGCACCTTACAGCCCCCCTGGCATTCCCAGTACCCAGAGGCACAAACAGCCCCCCCCAGCCCAATAAATAGTGACTGTCTGTGGCACCTTACAGCCCCCCTGGCATTCCCAGTACCCAGAGGCACAAACAGCCCCCCCCAGCCCAATAAATAGTGACTGTCTGTGGCACCTTACAGCCCCCCCCTGGCATTCCCAGTACCCAGAGGCACAAACACCCCCCCCCAGCCCAATAAATAGTGACTGTCTGTGGCACCTTACAGCCCCCCCGGCATTCCCAGTACCCAGAGGCACAAACACCCCCCCCCAGCCCAATAAATAGTGACTGTCTGTGGCACCTTACAGCCCCCCCTGGCATTCCAGTACCCAGAGGCACAAACACCCCCCCCAGCCAATAAATAGTGACTGTCTGTGGCACCTTACAGCCCCCCCCTGGCATTCCCAGTACCCAGAGGCACAAACAGCCCCCCCCAGCCCAATAAATAGTGACTGTCTGTGGCACCTTACAGCCCCCCTGGCATTCCCAGTACCCAGAGGCACAAACAGCCCCCCCCAGCCCAATAAATAGTGACTGTCTGTGGCACCTTACAGCCCCCCCCTGGCATTCCCAGTACCCAGAGGCACAAACACCCCCCCCAGCCCAATAAATAGTGACTGTCTGTGGCACCTTACAGCCCCCCCGGCATTCCCAGTACCCAGAGGCACAAACACCCCCCCCCAGCCCAATAAATAGTGACTGTCTGTGGCACCTTACAGCCCCCCCCTGGCATTCCCAGTACCCAGAGGCACAAACACCCCCCCCCAGCCCAATAAATAGTGACTGTCTGTGGCACCTTACAGCCCCCCCCTGGCATTCCCAGTACCCAGAGGCACAAACACCCCCCCCCAGCCCAATAAATAGTGACTGTCTGTGGCACCTTACAGCCCCCCTGGCATTCCCAGTACCCAGAGGCACAAACAGCCCCCCCCAGCCCAATAAATAGTGACTGTCTGTGGCACCTTACAGCCCCCCTGGCATTCCCAGTACCCAGAGGCACAAACAGCCCCCCCCAGCCCAATAAATAGTGACTGTCTGTGGCACCTTACAGCCCCCCCCTGGCATTCCCAGTACCCAGAGGCACAAACACCCCCCCCAGCCCAATAAATAGTGACTGTCTGTGGCACCTTACAGCCCCCCCGGCATTCCCAGTACCCAGAGGCACAAACACCCCCCCCCAGCCCAATAAATAGTGACTGTCTGTGGCACCTTACAGCCCCCCCCTGGCATTCCCAGTACCCAGAGGCACAAACACCCCCCCCCAGCCCAATAAATAGTGACTGTCTGTGGCACCTTACAGCCCCCCCCTGGCATTCCCAGTACCCAGAGGCACAAACAGCCCTCCCAGCCCAATAAATAGTGACTGTCTGTGGCACCTTACAGCCCCCCCCTGGCATTCCCAGTACCCAGAGGCACAAACACCCCCCCCCAGCCCAATAAATAGTGACTGTCTGTGGCACCTTACAGCCCCCCCCTGGCATTCCCAGTACCCAGAGGCACAAACAGCCCCCCCCAGCCCAATAAATAGTGACTGTCTGTGGCACCTTACAGCCCCCCTGGCATTCCCAGTACCCAGAGGCACAAACACCCCCCCCCAGCCCAATAAATAGTGACTGTCTGTGGCACCTTACAGCCCCCCCCTGGCATTCCCAGTACCCAGAGGCACAAACACCCCCCCCCAGCCCAATAAATAGTGACTGTCTGTGGCACCTTACAGCCCCCCTGGCATTCCCAGTACCCAGAGGCACAAACACCCCCCCCCAGCCCAATAAATAGTGACTGTCTGTGGCACCTTACAGCCCCCCTGGCATTCCCAATACCCAGAGGAACAAACAGCCCCCCCCAGCCCAATAAATAGTGACTGTCTGTGGCACCTTACAGCCCCCCTGGCATTCCCAATACCCAGAGGCACAAACAGCCCCCCCCCCCACACCATGTGGTTCCTGCCCAGCCCACAATAGGAATAATAATAGGAATATCCCCCCCCCCCAGGGCAGACAAGGTTACCTTGCAGAGTTAATGCGCGCCCTAAGGAGCAGCCGGTGGGCGGGGCTACACATTTGGGCACGCCCCTGTGCCGGGGTTACTAGGCCATTGGTATATCCCAGCATGCCCTGCGCGCAGCCTGTGCCGGGGTTAGTAGGGCACTGACATAGGGAAGGCGGGAGTGCCAGTGGGCAGGGGCGGAGCTAGATGCCTGTGAGACAGGGGTTGCTAGGGCAGGGGCGGAGCTGACGGGGGTTGCTAGGGCAGGGGCGGAGTTTGGCTGGCTGTTGGATGGGTACGGGAGTAATGCCAGGAGTAATGCCAGTCAGTAACATGGCGCTGCCGTTGCTGACGGATCTGTACCAGTTCACTATGGCTTATGGCTACTGGCGGGGCGGGCGGCACCGGGACCGGGCGGAGTTCGAGCTCTTCTTCCGGGAGGCGCCGTTCGGGGGCGAATTCGCTCTGTTCTTTGGGCTCCGGGAGTGTGTGAGATTCCTGCGCGACTTTCGCTTCTCTCCTGAGGGTAATGGGACCCCAACTGCCCCATCTACTGCCCCATCTACTGCCCCATCTACTGGCTCTGCCCCATCTACTGGCTCTGCCCCATCTACTGGCTCTGCCCCATCTACTGGCACTGCCCCATCTACTGGCTCTGCCCCATCTACTGGCACTGCCCCATCTACTGGCTCTGCCCCATCTACTGGCACTGCCCCATCTACTGGCACTGCCCCATCTACTGCCCCATCTACTGCACTGCCCATCTACTGCACTGCCCCATCTACTGCTGCCATCTACTGCACTGGCTACTGCCCCATCTACTGGCACTGCCCCATCTACTGCCCCATCTACTGGCACTGCCCCATCTACTGGCTCTGCCCCATCTACTGGCTCTGCCCCATCTACTGGCACTGCCCCATCTACTGGCACTGCCCCATCTACTGGCACTGCCCCATCTACTGCCCCATCTACTGCCCCTGCCCCATCTACTGGCACTGCCCCATCTACTGCACTGCCCCATCTACTGCCCCATCTACTGCACTGCTGCCCATCTACTGGCACTGCCCCATCTACTGCCCCATCTACTGCCCCATCTACTGGCACTGCCCCATCTACTGCCCCATCTACTGGCACTGCCCCATCTACTGCCCCATCTACTGGCACTGCCCCATCTACTGCCCCATCTACTGGCACTGCCCCATCTACTGCCCCATCTACTGGCACTGCCCCATCTACTGGCACTGCCCCATCTACTGGCACTGCCCCATCTACTGGCACTGCCCCATCTACTGGCACTGCCCCATCTACTGGCACTGCCCCATCTACTGCCCCATCTACTGCCCATCTACTGGCACTGCCCCATCTACTGCCCATCTACTGGCACTGCCCCATCTACTGGCACTGCCCCATCTACTGGCACTGCCCCATCTACTGGCACTGCCCCATCTACTGCCCCATCTACTGGCACTGCCCCATCTACTGGCACTGCCCCATCTACTGGCACTGCCCCATCTACTGGCACTGCCCCATCTACTGCCCCATCTACTGGCACTGCCCCATCTACTGGCACTGCCCCATCTACTGGCACTGCCCCCATCTACTGGCACTGCCATCTACTGCCCCATCTACTGGCACTGCCCATCTACTGGCACTGCCCCATCTACTGGCACTGCCCATCTACTGCCTCCCATCTACTGGCACTGCCCCATCTCTGGCACTGCCCCATCTACTGGCACTGCCCCATCTACTGGCCAACTGCACCCCATCTACTGCCCCATCTACTGGCACTGCCCCATCTACTGGCACTGCCCCATCTACTGGCACTGCCCCATCAACTGCCCCATCTACTGCCCCCATCTACTGGCACTGCCCCATCTACTGGCACTGCCCCATCTACTGCCCCATCAACTGGCACTGCCCATCTACTGGCACTGCCCATCTACTGCCCCATCTACTGGCACTGCCCATCTACTGCCCCATCTACTGGCACTGCCCCATCTACTGGCACTGCCCCATCTACTGCCCCATCTACTGGCACTGCCCCATCTACTGGCACTGCCCCATCTACTGGCACTGCCCCATCTACTGGCACTGCCCCATCTACTGCCCCATCTACTGGCACTGCCCCATCTACTGGCACTGCCCCATCTACTGGCCACTGCCCCATCTACTGCCCCATCTACTGGCACTGCCCCATCTACTGCCCCATCTACTGGCACTGCCCCATCTACTGGCACTGCCCCATCTACTGGCACTGCCCCATCAACTGCCCCATCTACTGCCCCATCTACTGGCACTGCCCCATCTACTGGCACTGCCCCATCTACTGGCACTGCCCCATCTACTGCCCCATCTACTGGCACTGCCCCATCTACTGCCCCATCTACTGGCACTGCCCCATCTACTGGCACTGCCCGGGGCATTCCCTTATGTACTGGCACTGCCCGGGGCATTCCCTTATGTACTGGCACTGCCCCATCACTTATGTACTGGCACTGCCCGGGGCATTCCCTTATGTACTGGCACTGCCCGGGGCATTCCCTTATGTACTGGCACTGCCCGGGGCATTCCCTTATGTACTGGCACTGCCCGGGGCATTCCCTTATGTACTGGCACTGCCCGGGGCATTCCCTTATGTACTGGCACTGCCTGGGGCATTCCATTATGTACTGGCACTGCCCGGGGCATTCCCTTATGTACTGGCACTGCCCGGGGCATTCCCTTATGTACTGGCACTGCCCGGGGCATTCCCTTATGTACTGGCGCTGCCCGGGGCATTCCCTTATGTACTGGCACTGCCCGGGCTCCGGGGCATTCCCTTATGTACTGGCGCTGCCCGGGGCATTCCCTTATGTACTGGCGCTGCCCGGGGCATTCCCTTATGTATTGGCACTGCCCGGGCTCCGGGGCATTCCCTTATGTACTGGCACTGCCCGGGCTCCGGGGCATTCCCTTATGTACTGGCGCTGCCCGGGCTCCGGGGCATTCCCTTATGTACTGGCACTGCCCGGGCTCCGGGGCATTCCCTTATGTACTGGCACTGCCCGGGCTCCGGGGCATTCCCTTATGTACTGGCACTGCCCGGGCTCCGGGGCATTCCCTTATGTACTGGCGCTGCCCGGGGCATTCCCTTATGTATTGGCACTGCCCGGGCTCCGGGGCATTCCCTTATGTACTGGCACTGCCCGGGCTCCGGGGCATTCCCTTATGTACTGGCGCTGCCCGGGCTCCGGGGCATTCCCTTATGTACTGGCACTGCCCGGGCTCCGGGGCATTCCCTTATGTACTGGCACTGCCCGGGCTCCGGGGCATTCCCTTATGTACTGGCACTGCCCGGGCTCCGGGGCATTCCCTTATGTACTGGCACTGCCCGGGCTCCGGGGCATTCCCTTATGTACTGGCACTGCCCGGGCTCCGGGGCATTCCCTTATGTACTGGCACTGCCCGGGCTCCGGGGCATTCCCTTATGTACTGGCACTGCCCGGGCTGCCAATAGCTGAAGGCTGGACTATGGGCCAAGCTGTCAGACTCACTGGCCGTTTGTTCTCTCCGCAGATATCAGCTTCCTGAAGGCCACCATGCCGGGCAGCCCAGACGAGGGATTCTTTCGGTACCTCAGTACGGTGACTGCAGAGGAGGTGACAGTGTCGGCCTTCCCAGAGGGCTCAGTGGTATTTGCCAGAGTAGGTATGGTTCCTACATGGGTGCCAGTGTGGCTACTGGGCGCTGCTGGGCCCAAACCCAGGGTTCTGTAGTTAGTGATCAACATACAACCTTTAGCGGCAGGTTGGGCGCCAAACCTTTACTGAGGCCCCACCCAGATTAAGAGGCTGCCGCTCATACCCCACCCTCTCATGTGACATAAGCACCAGAGAGCCCGCCCCTCTCTAAAGGGGAAATATCCCATTCATTGCACAGTGCAGCAGAAACACTGATATCTCTTAATCCGCATTTAATTCATAATGAAAAATGTAACTTTCCTGGTGAAATGCAAAGTGTGATGTGGGGCAAAACCAACCCCAGAGAGTGGGATGGAGAGGGGTATAGACAGGCTTTCTCTCCTTTATTGGGTCTCTGATAGTGTTCTGCTCCCTTTAGGAACCATTGATGAAGGTGCGAGGCCCCCTGCTGGTGGTGCAGCTCTTGGAAACCACGTTGCTCTGTTTGGTGAACTATGCCAGGTGAGTGACGGCCAGTGAGGCAGCCTGATTGGCTCCCATTGCTTTGCTGCTTTGGAGCCCTCCCGCTGATAGTATAGGACCAGGGGAAGAAATGGGAGAAGGATGCAGCAGTGCAGAGCTGTAATACTGGGCAAGGAGTGCAGCTAAATGATGGCTGGGAAGGAGCACAGCAGTGTAGTAAAATGATGGCTGGGAAGGAGCACAGCAGTGTAGTAAAATGATGGCTGGGAAGGAGCGCAGCAGTGTAGTAAAGTGATGGCTGGGAAGGAGCGCAGCAGTGCAGTAAAGTGATGGCTGGGAAGGAGCACAGCAGTGTAGTAAAATGATGGCTGGGAAGGAGCGCAGCAGTGTAGTAAAATGATGGCTGGGAAGGAGCACAGCAGTGTAGTAAAATGATGGCTGGGAAGGAGCGCAGCAGTGTAGTAAAATGATGGCTGGGAAGGAGCGCAGCAGTGTAGTAAAATGATGGCTGGGAAGGAGCGCAGCAGTGTAGTAAAATGATGGCTGGGAAGGAGCGCAGCAGTGTAGTAAAATGATGGCTGGGAAGGAGCACAGCAGTGTAGTAAAATGATGGCTGGGAAGGAGCGCAGCAGTGTAGTAAAATGATGGCTGGGAAGGAGCGCAGCAGTGTAATAAAATGATGGCTGGGAAGGAGCGCAGCAGTGTAGTAAAATGATGACTGGGAAGGAGCGCAGCAGTGTAGTAAAGTGATGGCTGGGAAGGAGCGCAGCAGTGTAGTAAAGTGATGGCTGGGAAGGAGCACAGCAGTGCAGTAAAGTGATGGCTGGGAAGGAGCGCAGCAGTGCAGTAAAGTGATGGCTGGGAAGGAGCGCAGCAGTGCAGTAAAATGATGGCTGGGAAGGAGCACAGCAGTGTAGTAAAATGATGGCTGGGAAGGAGCGCAGCATTGCAGTAAAATGATGGCTGGGAAGGAGCGCAGCAGTGTAGTAAAATGATGGCTGGGAAGAGCGCAGCAGTGTAATAAAATGATGGCTGGGAAGGAGCGCAGCAGTGTAGTAAAATGATGGCTGGGAAGGAGCACAGCAGTGCAGTAAAGTGATGGCTGGGAAGGAGCACAGCAGTGCAGTAAAGTGATGGCTGGGAAGGAGCGCAGCAGTGTAGTAAAATGATGGCTGGGAAGGAGCACAGCAGTGCAGTAAAGTGATGGCTGGGAAGGAGCGCAGCAGTGTAGTAAAATGATGGCTGGGAAGGAGCACAGCAGTGTAGTAAAGTGATGGCTGGGAAGGAGCGCAGCAGTGTAGTAAAATGATGGCTGGGAAGGAGCACAGCAGTGCAGTAAAGTGATGGCTGGGAAGGAGCACAGCAGTGCAGTAAAGTGATGGCTGGGAAGGAGCGCAGCAGTGCAGTAAAGTGATGGCTGGGAAGGAGCGCAGCAGTGTAATAAAATGATGGCTGGGAAGGAGCGCAGCAGTGTAGTAAAATGATGACTGGGAAGGAGCGCAGCAGTGTAGTAAAGTGATGGCTGGGAAGGAGCGCAGCAGTGTAGTAAAGTGATGGCTGGGAAGGAGCGCAGCAGTGTAGTAAAGTGATGGCTGGGAAGGAGCGCAGCAGTGCAGTAAAGTGATGGCTGGGAAGGAGAGCAGCAGTGTAGTAAAGTGATGGCTGGGAAGGAGCGCAGCAGTGCAGTAAAGTGATGGCTGGGAAGGAGCGCAGCAGTGTAATAAAATGATGGCTGGGAAGGAGCGCAGCAGTGCAGTAAAGTGATGGCTGGGAAGGAGCGCAGCAGTGTTGTAAAATGATGGCTGGGAAGGAGCGCAGCAGTGTAGTAAAATGATGGCTGGGAAGGAGCGCAGCAGTGTAGTAAAATGATGGCTGGGAAGGAGCGCAGCAGTGTAGTAAAATGATGGCTGGGAAGGAGCGCAGCAGTGTAGTAAAATGATGGCTGGGAAGGAGCACAGCAGTGCAGTAAAGTGATGGCTGGGAAGGAGCACAGCAGTGCAGTAAAGTGATGGCTGGGAAGGAGCGCAGCAGTGTAGTAAAGTGATGGTTGGGAAGGTGCACAGCAGTGTAGTAAAATGATGGTTGGGATTGAGCGCAGCAGTGCAGTAAAGTGATGGCTGGGAAGGGGCACAGCAGTGCAATAAAGTGATGGCTGGGACGGAGCACAGCAGTGCAGTAAAGTGATGGCTGGGAAGGAGCGCAGCAGTGTAGTAAAGTGATGGTTGGGAAGGAGCACAGCAGTGTAGTAAAATGATGGTTGGGATTGAGCGCAGCAGTGTAGTAAAATGATGGCTGGGAAGGGGCACAGCAGTGCAGTAAAGTGATGGCTGGGAAGGAGCACAGCAGTGTAGTAAAATGATGGTTGGGATTGAGCGCAGCAGTGTAGTAAAATGATGGTTGGGATTGAGCGCAGCAGTGTAGTAAAATGATGGTTGGGATTGAGCGCAGCAGTATAGTAAAATGATGGTTGGGATTGAGCGCAGC
Organism: Xenopus tropicalis; assembly: GCF_000004195.4. Taxonomy (NCBI): domain Eukaryota; kingdom Metazoa; phylum Chordata; class Amphibia; order Anura; family Pipidae; genus Xenopus; species Xenopus tropicalis. The sequence goes on along the minus strand of NC_030682.2, from coordinate 151,289,706 downwards.
AGTGTAGTAAAATGATGGTTGGGATTGAGCGCAGCAGTGTAGTAAAATGATGGTTGGGAAGGAGCGCAGCAGTGTAGTAAAATGATGGTTGGGAAGGAGCGCAGCAGTGTAGTAAAATGATGGTTGGGATTGAGCGCAGCAGTGCAGTAAAGTGATGGCTGGGAAGGAGCGCAGCAGTGTAGTAAAATGATGGCTGGGAAGGAGCGCAGCAGTGTAGTAAAGTGATGGTTGGGAAGGAGCGCAGCAGTGCAGTAAAGTGATGGCTGGGAAGGAGCGCAGCAGTGTAGTAAAGTGATGGCTGGGAAGGGGCACAGCAGTGCAGTAAAGTGATGGCTGGAAAGGGGCACAGCAGTGCAGTAAAGTGATGGCTGGGAAACAGAAGCAAAGGGAAGGTTTCTATGCTTCTATATATTTCTATGTTTGTCAGTATTTTACAATATGGGGAAACACTGGAAGGTTTGTGAGTTTGGGATCCGTTCATTGGCTAATATCAGGAAGTGGTCAGTAGGATGTACCTATGGGTGGGGTGGGGGCGGGGCTTGTAACATCATGGAGTTTCCCTTCTGCCCCTCCCAAGGGGGTGCTGAGGTACCTGCCCAGGAGGGGGCGGTGGGGTAAGTGCTCAGAACTGAACAAGTTTCCTGCTTCCCTTCCCCCTCTGGTTTAGCCTCGTTGGTACCAACGCCTCGCGGTTCCGCCTGGCTGCCGGCCCAGACAAGAAGCTGCTGGAAATGGGTCTGAGGAGGGCACAGGGACCCGACGGTGGGCTTTCTGCCTCCAGATACTGCTACCTGGGGGGTAAGTGGCCCGGAGGCCTGTGTGCTTCCAAATACTGCCACCTGGGGGGTAAGTGGCCCGGAGGCCTGTGTGCTTCCAAATACTGACACCTGGGGGGTAAGTGGCCCGGAGGCCTGTGTGCTTCCAAATACTGCCACCTGGGGGGTAAGTGGCCCGGAGGCCTGTGTGCTTCCAAATACTGCCACCTGGGGGGTAAGTGGCCCGGAGGCCTGTGTGCTTCCAAATACTGACACCTGGGGGGTAAGTGGCCCGGAGGCCTGTGTGCTTCCAAATACTGCTACCTGGGGGGTAAGTGGCCCGGAGGCCTGTGTGCCTCCAAATACTGCCACCTGGGGGGTAAGTGGCCCGGAGGCCTGTGTGCTTCCAAATACTGCTACATGGGGGGTAAGTGGCCCGGGGGCCTGTGTGCCTCCAAATACTGCTACCTGGGGGGTAAGTGGCCCGGGGGCCTGTGTGCCTCCAAATACTGCTACCTGGGGGGTAAGTGGCCCGGGGGCCTGTGTGCTTCCAAATACTGCCACCTGGGGGGTAAGTGGCCCGGAGGCCTGTGTGCTTCCAAATACTGCTACATGGGGGGTAAGTGGCCCGGAGGCCTGTGTGCTTCCAAATACTGCTACCTGGAGGGTAAGTGGCCCGGGGGCCTGTGTGCTTCCAAATACTGCTACATGGGGGGTAAGTGGCCCGGGGGCCTGTGTGCCTCCAAATACTGCCACCTGGGGGGTAAGTGGCCCGGAGGCCTGTGTGCTTCCAAATACTGCTACATGGGGGGTAAGTGGCCCGGGGGCCTGTGTGCCTCCAAATACTGCTACCTGGGGGGTAAGTGGCCCGGGGGCCTGTGTGCCTCCAAATACTGCTACCTGGGGGGTAAGTGGCCCGGAGGCCTGTGTGCCTCAAAATACTGCCACCTGGGGGGTAAGTGGCCCGGGGGCCTGTGTGCCTCCAAATACTGCCACCTGGGGGGTAAGTGGCCCGGGGGCCTGTGTGCTTCCAAATACTGCCACCTGGGGGGTAAGTGGCCCGGAGGCCTGTGTGCTCTGTGTAGGTCCGGATGCCGAGAAGCTCCGCCCAATTAAAGGGGAAGTGTCCTTGGATAGTGAGTCTTCAGTCACATGAGCCAGTGGCCCTAGGCAGGTATGAAGGGATAAGTGCAGGGCCCCAGTCATTCTGCACCGCACCCCAACAGTAACATGGTATGACTGGCCGGCACCCCCCCCCCCCCGTTTGGCGCCATTACTAAAGGGTTGGCAGGGACTTGTAGTTCCACTAACTGCTTCTCCCTTTCCCATAGGGTTTGACTCTACCAGCAACGTCCTGGCCGGCAAGCTCTATGGCATCCCCGTGGCCGGCACCGTCGCCCACTCCTACGTGGCATCATTCTCCTCGGTGGCAGACGTGAGGCACGGGGTGAGTGCTGTGGGCTCTGTGGGACCCTGAGCAGTAATCCATAGCAACCAATCAGCAGGTAGAATCTACTGGTCACCTGTTTCAAAGCAAACATCTTATTGGTTGCTATGGGTTACTGCTCTTTTAGTGCTTTTTATTAGATATGGGGATTGGTCTGCTGGTGGCCTCTATGTTACACTGACAATATCCTGTCAGAGAACTGCTTAGCCAATGGACTTCCAGCTGTCATATAGCCTACAACTCCCAGCAGCCTTTGCAGGGGCCCCAGTGTGGGAATGCTTGAAACAGATTGGCAGCCGAGGAGCCCAATCGTCTCTCTCTCTCTCTCCGGCAGTCTCTGAGACCTCTGAATGGAGACGACCGTGGGGGGGACTTTGTGGAACTCTCGGAGAGGTGCCTGGGGGAGGTGTGTGAGCTTCTGCGGGTCCCCAAGGAACATACCAACAAGGGGGAACTGGCGGCCTTTATTTCCTATGCCATTGCCTTCCCACAGAACTTCCTGGTGGTGCTGGACACTTACAGTGTGATGAGGTAAGAGGAACCCATTACATCAGCATGACCTGTAATGAGGTAAGTGATGCTGCCTGTCCTGTAATGAGGTCAGTATAACACATGACATCATTGTGACCTCGGGTAAGGCTTGCTTTACATCCCAGGGACCTTAGATTGGGTACAAGTTGCATATGACATCAGTGATGAGGCCAGAGTTGCTCATTACATCATTGATGAGGTAAAAGTTGCTCATTACATCATTGATGAGGCCAGAGTTGCTCATTACATCATTGATGAGGTCAGAGTTGCTCATTACATCATTGATGAGGTCAGAGTTGCTCATTACATCATTGATGAGGTCAGAGTTGCTCATTACATCGTTCATGAGGTCAGAGTTGCTCATTACATCATTGATGAGGTCAGAGTTGCTCATTACATCATTGATGAGGTCAAAGTTGCTCATTACATCATTGATGAGGTCAGAGTTGCTCATTACATCATTGATGAGGTCAAAGTTGCTCATTACATCATTGATGAGGTCAGAGTTGCTCATTACATCATTGATGAGGTCAGAGTTGCTCATTACATCATTGATGAGGTCAGAGTTGCTCATTACATCAGAATGTGACTGGCAAGGTTACACATACCCCTCTCGCTAACCCCCCCATCCCATTCCTCGGCAGGAGTGGGGTCCCCAACTTCTGTGCGGTGGCCCGAGCCTTACACCATTATGGCTACCAGGCGGTGGGGGTGCGGCTGGACAGCGGAAACCTGGCCCGGCAGTCGGTGGAGATCCGGGAGATTTTCCATAAGTGCGCAGAGAGGTGAGTACTTGGCCCGCCCTATTAATGGGGATAGACGAGTGCCCCCCCTTATATCTGTCTCTCCTGTGCCCCAGCTTTGCCGTCCCACCATTTAAAGACTTAACCATCGCCGTCAGCAACAACATCAGCGAGAGCAGCCTGAGGCTTCTGTGCAGCGAGGTGAGGGGCGGAAAGTGTGGGGGGCTTTCCCTTTCGGGGGGTTCTATTGCCCCAAATGGGAGCTCTGTAGGCAGGGGCAGCCCAGGTACTAAACTCTTGTACCAGCATCAGAGGGGTTAAAGACTGTCAGGGGGTGGGACTAGAACATTAATGGCAGCTTACAGGGGGAGTGGCATGGGGGTCTGCAAGTCAGGCAGTGGGTGGGACTTAAACATTGTGGCAGCTTCAGGGGGAGGGGCATGGAGTCTGCAACTCAGGCAGTGGGTGGGGCTAGAGCACACTGATGGCAGCTTACAGGGGGAGGGGCATGGAGTCTGCAACTCAGGCAGTGGGTGGGGCTAGAGCACACTGATGGCAGCTTACAGGGGGAGGGGCAGGGAGTCTGCAACTCAGGCAGTGGGTGTGGCTAGAGCACACTGATGGCAGCTTACAGGGGGAGTGGCATGGGGGTCTGCAAGTCAGGCAGTGGGTGGGACTTAAACATTGTGGCAGCTTCAGGGGGAGGGGCATGGAGTCTGCAACTCAGGCAGTGGGTGGGGCTAGAGCACACTGATGGCAGCTTACCAGGGGGAGGGGCATGGAGTCTGCAACTCAGGCAGTGGGTTGGGGCTAGAGCACACTGATGGCAGCTTACAGGGGGAGGGGCAGGGAGTCTGCAACTCAGGCAGTGGGTGTGGCTAGAGCACACTGATGGCAGCTTACAGGGGGAGGGGCAGGGAGTCTGCAACTCAGGCAGTGGGTGGGGCTAGAGCACACTGATGGCAGCTTACAGGGGGAGGGGCAGGGAGTCTGCAGCTCAGGCAGTGGGTGGGGCTAGAGCACACTGATGGCAGCTTACAGGGGGAGGGGCAGGGAGTCTGCAGCTCAGGCAGTGGGTGGGGCTAAAGCACACTGATGGCAGCTTACAGGGGGAGGGGCAAGGAGTCTGCAACTCAGGCAGTGGGTGGGACTAGAGCACACTGATGGCAGCTTACAGGGGGAGGGGCAGGGAGTCTGCAGCTCAGGCAGTGGGTGGGGCTAAAGCACACTGATGGCAGCTTACAGGGGGAGGGGCAAGGAGTCTGCAACTCAGGCAGTGGGTGGGACTAGAGCACACTGATGGCAGCTTACAGGGGGAGGGGCAGGGAGTCTGCAACTCAGGCAGTGGGTGGGACTAGAGCACACTGATGGCAGCTTACAGGGGGAGGGGCAGGGAGTCTGCAGCTCAGGCAGTGGGTGGCAGCTCTAATGGCAGCTTACGGGGGGGGGGGGTGACAAGGAGTCTGTAACACAGTGGGTGGGACTTGAACATTGTGGCAGCTTATGGAGGAGGGAGTCTGTAACTCACAGTGGGTGGGGCTAGAGCACACTGATGGCAGCTTACAGGGGGAGGGGCAGGGAGTCTGCAGCTCAGGCAGTGGGTGGCAGCTCTAATGGCAGCTTACGGGGGGGGGGTGACAAGGAGTCTGTAACACAGTGGGTGGGACTTGAACATTGTGGCAGCTTATGGAGGAGGGAGTCTGTAACTCACAGTGGGTGGGGCTAGAGCACACTGATGGCAGCTTACAGTGCCAGGGAGGGAGGACATTACACAGTGGCTGAGGATTGGCCAGTCGGGGGTCAGTGGGGGCTCGGTTTCTCTTCCATTTTTGATTGATGACTTTTGGCTTGGCAGAAAAATGAAATTAATGTGATCGGTGTTGGAACCCACCTGGTGACTTGCCCCCAGCAGCCGTCCCTGGGCTGTGTGTACAAGGTGAGAGCCCCTGGGTTATTGCAGCTTCTCAGCCTGGAACTGCAGCAGTAGGGGGCGTGGCTGCGTTTGTGCAGTGGGCTTGGCCACACGGGTGTGGTTGTGCAGTGGGCGTGGCCATATTTGTATGATTGTTTAGTGGGCGTGGTCATATTTGTGCGATTGTGTAGTGCGCGTGGTCAATATTGTGTTGTGGGCGTGGCCAAGTTTGTGTGATTGTGTGGTGGGCGTGACCACACTTGTGTGATTGTGTGGTGGGCGTGGCCACACTTGTGTGATTGTGTAGTGGGCGTGGCCATGTTTGTGTGATTGTGTCCCCGACTTTACCCACAAACCCTACATTAAAGTTCCTTCCCTCCCAACAGTTGGTGCAAGTGAATGAGAGTCCCTGTATGAAGCTGAGTGAGGATACAGAGAAGGCGACGATCCCCGGCAGCAAAGCCATTTACCGACTGTTTGGCCATAACGGTGAGTGCATAGGGGCAGGGTGATTGTGTGTTATCTGATCCCCCCATTGTAAGCAGCAGTCCTGCCCTGCTTTATGGCTGAGATTCTAGCTATCTGTATAACAGAGCATTCTGTCACAGTGGCACAGATCCTATCTGATCCCCCCATTGTAAGCAGCAGTCCTGCCCTGCTTTATGGCTGAGATTCTAGCTATCTGTATAACAGAGCATTCTGTCACAGTGGCACAGATCCTATCTGATCCCCCCATTGTAAGCAGCAGTCCTGCCCTGCTTTATGGCTGAGATTCTAGCTATCTGTATAACAGAGCATTCTGTCACAGTGGCACAGATCCTATCTGATCCCCCCCCATTGTAAGCAGCAGTCCTGCCCTGCTTTATGGCTGAGATTCTAGCTATCTGTATAACAGAGCATTCTGTCACAGTGGCACAGATCCTATCTGATCCCCCCCATTGTAAGCAGCAGTCCTGCCCTGCTTTATGGCTGAGATTCTAGCTATCTGTATAACAGAGCATTCTGTCACAGTGGCACAGATCCTATCTGATCCCCCCCCATTGTAAGCAGCAGTCCTGCCCTGCTTTATGGCTGAGATTCTAGCTATCTGTATAACAGAGCATTCTGTCACAGTGGCACAGATCCTATCTGATCCCCCCCATTGTAAGCAGCAGTCCTGCCCTGCTTTATGGCTGAGATTCTAGCTATCTGTATAACAGAGCATTCTGTCACAGTGGCACAGATCCTATCTGATCCCCCCATTGTAAGCAGCAGTCCTGCCCTGCTTTATGGCTGAGATTCTAGCTATCTGTATAACAGAGCATTCTGTCACAGTGGCACAGATCCTATCTGATCCCCCCCCCCATTGTAAGCAGCAGTCCTGCCCTGCTTTATGGCTGAGATTCTAGCTATCTGTATAACAGAGCATTCTGTCACAGTGGCACAGATCCTATCTGATCCCCCCATTGTAAGCAGCAGTCCTGCCCTGCTTTATGGCTGAGATTCTAGCTATCTGTATAACAGAGCATTCTGTCACAGTGGCACAGATCCTATCTGATCCCCCCATTGTAAGCAGCAGTCCTGCCCTGCTTTATGGCTGAGATTCTAGCTATCTGTATAACAGAGCATTCTGTCACAGTGGCACAGATCCTATCTGATCCCCCCATTGTAAGCAGCAGTCCTGCCCTGCTTTATGGCTGAGATTCTAGCTATCTGTATAACAGAGCATTCTGTCACAGTGGCACAGATCCTATCTGATCCCCCCATTGTAAGCAGCAGTCCTGCCCTGCTTTATGGCTGAGATTCTAGCTATCTGTATAACAGAGCATTCTGTCACAGTGGCACAGATCCTATCTGATCCCCCCATTGTAAGCAGCAGTCCTGCCCTGCTTTATGGCTGAGATTCTAGCTATCTGTATAACAGAGCATTCTGTCACAGTGGCACAGATCCTATCTGATCCCCCCATTGTAAGCAGCAGTCCTGCCCTGCTTTATGGCTGAGATTCTAGCTATCTGTATAACAGACCATTCTGTCACAGTACATGTAAGGAGATGAGAATAAATACTCTATATAACATGCTATATTCAATACTGTAGATCACCCAATCTTGGATCTCTTGGCCTGTGAGGATGAACCACCCCCAGAGACTGGGATAGAGCTGGAATGTCACAAACTGGGGGGCAATGGAGAAACTGAGCGAGTCGCCCCAGTTAAAGCGGAGCTTATGCACAGCGTTTGCTTTGATGGGAAGGTAAGTGTCCCTACACCCCCTACCAATCGTATTGGGCTATTAGCAACTGATTATTATAAATGAACCATTTATATCATATCATTACAATATGTCCTTGGTTCTTTCCTGCCCAATCAGATTACAGTATTGACATTAATATAAATCTGTCTGCCCAGTAAGATTGCTTTGTATTTTTAGGAAAAAGATGGCAAAACCTTTCCATCTCTAATGCAAATCCGGGATCTTGCCCAGAAATCTGTAGCTAAGCTCAGCCCAGAACAACGGGATCTCGATGAGCCAAAGCCTTACAGGGTAAGTGGGTTTCTGCTTACTGAAATGGACTTAACATAGGGATAATGTACCCCCTACTGTAAATAAGGATATTAGCAGTCACTGAGGGGTTCTGTGCCCCCCATATAAAGGCACAAGGCTGCAGGCTGAGTTATAGAGGGAACTCTGAGTATCACTCATGTATTATAAGGGATAATGTACCCCCTACTGTAAATGATAAGGATATTAGCAGTCACTGAGGGGTTCTGTGCCCATATAAAGGCACAAGGCTGCAGGCTGAGTTATACAGGGAACTCTGAGTATCACTCATGTATTATAAGGGATAATGTACCCCCTACTGTAAATGATAAGGATATTAGCAGTCACTGAGGGGTTCTGTGCCCCCCATATTAAGGCACAAGGCTGCAGGCTGAGTTATACAGGGAACTCTGAGTATCACTCATGTATTATAAGGGATAATGTACCCCCTACTGTAAATGATAAGGATATTAGCAGTCACTGAGGGGTTCTGTGCCCATATAAAGGCACAAGGCTGCAGGCTGAGTTATACAGGGAACTCTGAGTATCACTCATGTATTATAAGGGATAATGTACCCCCTACTGTAAATGATAAGGATATTAGCAGTCACTGAGGGGTTCTGTGCCCCCCATATTAAGGCACAAGGCTGTCAGGCCGGGGGCAGTAAGTTCCTCACTGTATTTCTGTTCTTGGCGCTCAGGTTGCGGTGACAGAGAAGCTTCACGCCTTATTGACGCAGCTTAGAGGAACGAGCCCGTTGCAGTGAATTCCCTCCCAGCTTGTGTTCCGGACCCGCCCCTTTCTGCAGCTCCACCTCTCGCGTTACACGGAATCACGGCGGGCCCTTGCGCCCCTCCTGTTCTGACTCGCCAATCAGAAATGCCTTATTTACTACTGTGAAGCTGAGACACTGCCAGAGACCCCCGGGGGGCGCTGCTGCTGCTCTGCTTTCTGCCTATGGGGGTCTGTAGGTTAGAGGTTCAAATACTGTGAAATGGATTTTGCATCTGAAATATACTGTTTTTGCTTTTGTTGTTTTTATATTTGCAAATGATCAAAATCTAAAATGCGTTTATTGTTCTTAGTGTGGTCCGAAAAGTCGTCAAGTCTGAAGCCCCCGACTATATATCTCTCCCCCCCCCCCCCCCCCCCCACTTGGCTCAGTCCCATTTACCTCTTGCCTGCCATTATACAGCCTACTGCACTGCCTAGCAACAAACACAGTGTGGGAAAAGCAAAGATCCAGGCAGGAAGGGGTGTAAGTAAACGGCGGCCAGCCAATGACAGATAAAGCACAGGAAAGGGTTTTCGGGGTGGGAATGGCGGCCAATCAGCCTGACTAGGGAGGCGCCAAATTTACCATTTTGGATTCGGTCAAACCTTTGTAACAGATTCAGCCGAATACCAAACGGAATGTGAATCCTGACACCAAGGAAGGGTTAAAGAGAACTGCGTTCCCATTGGATTTAATTGATTTGGCCGAATGTGAATCCTACTGCAAAGGCCCAAATCCCATATCTACGTACCAGGATTATATGAACCCCATGTTGGCCAGCGTGTGGTGCTGCAGCTCCTCTTCCTGAAGAAGCAGCACAGGAGGAAGGGGCGTGTGCTGTGTGACCCCTGCTACAGTTTTGATTGGACAGATACTACATGGGATCTAGCCCTGTGTGGCTGCCATTAGGTCAATGGATTCTGGGGAGTCCTGCAGTCTGGGGGACCCCGCCTTCCTTCTTTTCTCTGTATATTCCCCTTACCCTTCTGTATTCCTATTCGTCTTCTCCAGCTCCACCCCTGCTCATTTATTCGCCCTCACTCCTTTCTGTCAACCCTGTTGCAGTAACTTAATTTTCATTCTAATCCAACCCATTCCTATTCCCAGCCCCACCTCTCTTCCAATCCCCTCCCCTGTTCCCAGCCCCACCTCTCTTCCAATCCCCTCCCCTGTTCCCAGCCCCACCTCTCTTCCAATCCCCTCCCCTGTTCCCAGCCCCACCTCTCTTCCAATCCCCTCCCCTGTTCCCAGCCCCACCTCTCTTCCAATCCCCTCCCCTATTTTCTTGTCTCCAGCTCCACCTGGATTCAATACCCCTCCCCCATTCCCTTTTTCCAGCCCCGCCTCTATTCCTTTCTCCAGTTCCATTTCTGTCCCAATCCCTATTTCTTTTCTCCAACTCCATCTTTTCCCTCAGTTCCACCTCCAAGACTGGCAGAAGAGCATAGGTCCAACTCCAGATGTGGGTCAGGACTCCCTTGGTACCTACCCCCTGGGGCAAACTGCCACTTTCGAAGCTCACTAACAAAACTCTACCTTAGAATGTAATTTAATGGACAAGGTACCCCCCCCCCCCCAATGGTAAGGGCTGAGCCATTATTGGTTCCATGGAGCTGCTGATCCAGAACCTACAAATTAACTATTTCATGGCATCACTGCCCCGGTTTGTATCTATGGAGTCTGGGATCTGACCCGTTTATACTGCACCCCCCTGTGTCAGGGTACAATGCCCCCAGGTACAGTAGGGAAGGGCTTCTGTAACTGATATGGCAGCCCCGCCCCCATTACAAGGCCTGAATAATGAGTGCTAGCTCTGGCGCTACACTCCCAGCGGTTCGGTCGGCGCATGAATGAGACAGACAGACATGGAGCAGTATCTGCACGGTGCTTTATTGGCAGCCCAGCCTGGCAGGGGCCATTTTAGATCTTGTTGAAAGCAGCGATGTCGACGCTCTGCACCTGAGAGAGAGAAGCAGCCATGTTAGTAAGTGAGCTGGTAGGGAACAGAACCTCAGCGATTGGACCAATCAGCACTGGGCACTTACATAGTCCTCAAACTTGGTGATCTCCTCTTCCAGGATGTCTGTGCCGACCTTGTCGTCCTCGACGACACACTGGATCTGTAACTTCTTGATCCCGTAACCGACCGGAACCAGCTTGGAGGAGCCCCACAGCAGGCCGTCCATCTGAACCGTTCGTACGCACTCCTCCAGCTTCGCCATGTCCGTCTCGTCGTCCCACTGCAGAAAGCAATGTCAGTCGCAAGTGCCGCCTGCTAAATACTCACAGAACCAGTCGGTGAAAGTAAAGGGGAAGTAAAACACGAGGAACCAGACTCACCGGCTTCACGTCCAGTAGGATGGACGACTTGGCTATGACTCCAGGCTTCTTGGCTTTCTTCTCAGCATACTGCCGTAGCCGCTCCTCCCTGATCCTCTCGGCCTCCGCATCCTCCTCTTCATCGCTGCCAAAGAGGTCGATGTCATCGTCATCATCCTCAGCGGTTCCGTTCTCTTCCTTAGCGGCCGGCGTGACTTGGACCTTCTGTACGGGAGCCGCTACCTGAAAGGAAGCAAAACAAGCAGCTGGACGTGGGGGAGATATTTTGAAAAACACCAGGAACCAGAAGAAAAATAGCGCCCCCTAGTGCACTTGCTAAAAGGCTGCCGTTCATTCTGTACCTTTATGGGTGGCTGGGAGCTGGCCGACTTCTCCAGTGTGCTGAGGCGGCTCTCCAGCTTAGAAATGGCCGACTGAAGGTCTTTCACAACTAGAGCGGAAATGAAGAGGTTAAACTGGAGCCCATTGACATATACAAAAATAATACATTTCTGTAATATAGTTAGTTGGGCACAAATGCCATCTATCAAGGCCGGAGTGGGCAGATGTCTAACATAATAGCCAGAACACCAAAAGCAGGAGTAGTGCTCTGGCCATTATGTTAAAGTTATAAGCAACAGTATGAAGCCATTGCTCTAAGGTTACAGTCACATGCCAGCCCCGGCCAATCAGAAGTAGAGTCGGGCACCTTTATGGAGGCTTTGGTTCTCCTGTTCCAGATTCGCTACTCGGGCGGCCAGCTCACTGCTGTCTCCGCTGTTGGAAGCGGCCCCACTCTGAAAGACCAAAAGGAGAGGAAGAGGTTAAGGAAGGATGAAGAATTTTGGGTAACAAATAAAAAAAAAAAAAAAGGTCACATGACCCACAATAGCTGGAGATGAAATACATGAGCGGGGGGGGGGGGATAAGCAAGTGGCAGCACAAGCAGAGAGAAGATGGGGGCGCAGAACCCCACAGCATTGCCCTGACACCGGGAGAGCAATATAAGCAATGACTGCCCTCACTGCCAACTACAGGGCTGAGACAGCCAAGGCGACAGTTAGCAATTCATATATTTAAAATTTTCTGCCATTTTAAAGTGGAATGGAGGGGGGGGGGCTGCTGAGGAGCTGCACTCTCCTACCTCTAGGACATCGACCATAATGGGCAGCGGAGTCCTTGGCTTAATGCCACCCGGGGCCCCAGTTGTGAATCCAACACACTCAGTACATAACAGTATCTGGGGGGGGGGGGGCCTACGGTACCAGTTACATGTCTGTCCCACGTTCCCAGAGAAACTTACAGTACGGGGCCCTGTTTGGCCCTGGGGGAGGGCGGCCTGAGCTTCCTTAGGGTTATGCAGGACTGTCCTGAGCTAGAAAGGGGAAAACGTGGATTTAATGGCGGATCATCAGGAGGCAAGGGGGGCAGAACATGCATCACACGGGGCAGGAAGGCCTGAGCATGCACCCCCACTCTGGCCATTCCATATAATGAGGGTCTGTAGCCCCCCGAGCTACTATTAGCATCCATGCAACTAGGAGTCAGGGGAGAGGGGAAACACTCCATGGGTCAGGTGTCATGGCTCCGCCCATTGGATGGGGGCAAGTGGGTACAAGCATTGCACAGCAACACTCCATGGGTAGGTGGGAAGGTCAGGTGTCATGGCTCCGCCCATTGGATGGGGGCAAGTGGGTACAAGCATTGCACAGCAACACTCCATGGGTAGGTGGGAAGGTCAGGTGTCATGGCTCCGCCCATTGGATGGGGGCAAGTGGGTACAAGCATTGCACAGCAACACTCCATGGGTAGGTGGGAAGGTCAGGTGTCATGGCTCCGCCCATTGGATGGGGGCAAGTGGGTACAAGCATTGCACAGCAACACTCCATGGGTAGGTGGGAAGGTCAGGTGTCATGGCTCCGCCCATTGGATGGGGGCAAGTGGGTACAAGCATTGCACAGCAACACTCCATGGGTAGGTGGGAAGGTCAGGTGTCATGGCTCCGCCCATTGGATGGGGGCAAGTGGGTACAAGCATTGCACAGCAACACTCCATGGGTAGGTGGGAAGGTCAGGTGTCATGGCTCCGCCCATTGGATGGGGGCAAGTGGGTACAAGCATTGCACAGCAACACTCCATGGGTAGGTGGGAAGGTCAGGTGTCATGGCTCCGCCCATTGGATGGGGGCAAGTGGGTACAAGCATTGCACAGCAACACTCCATGGGTAGGTGGGAAGGTCAAGTGTCATGGCTCCGCCCATTGGATGGGGGCAAGTGGGTACAAGCATTGCACAGCAACACTCCATGGGTAGGTAAGAAGGTCAAGTGTCATGGCTCCGCCCATTGGATGGGGGCAAGTGGGTACAAGCATTGCACAGCAACACTCCATGGGTAGGTAAGAAGGTCAAGTGTCATGGGTCCGCCCATTTGATGGGGGCAAGTGGGTACAAAGAGGGCAAGCACTGCACAAAAACACAATTACACAATTCTGGACCATCAGAACCAGGTGAGAGTCATGCAGAGCCCGGAACCCGACTATACGGGGCACCCACATTGTTACGAGAGCAAATGGAGAGCATTAAAGGTTTCTTAATTAGAACCTTATTTTTTTGGAGCTTTAGGTTAATTAGCAACAGCAAGCTGCCCAACGTCTGTACATTGCCCTATGTATGTACATTGCCATAAAGCAAGGCAGGACTGTCGTTCTTGTTAGAGAGGCGGTAGAAATGGCCACTCATGGAGAGCATTTCCCAGAGTTTAGGCCGTATGGTATTGCCTCAAAGCAGATTGGGCAGTTTGGCAGCTTCTGGCCAATCGTATTGCTCCTTGGTTGGTCAGCTGGTTGCAAATTAACAGCTAAATGCAGTTGTTGACACAAGCGAGCTAGGGGCGAGAGTCTGACCGCAGGACAGGGGAAGCCTCCCATGATCCTCTGGGTGTGACCAAGCTGCGGCCAGGAGACCATTATGGTTGGCCAAGGCAATAATCACACGGCCCATATGCCATAAATGGGGCCAGGGCGATAGTAAATAAACAAGTCACCTTTCATTTGCACCCAAGAGAATAAAAAGGGGGGAACAAATGCCATGAAGGGTCTGCCTAGCAACAGGGCCACATTCTACATAGAACACCACATGGGGCAGCTAGACATGGAGTTACAGGGAAGGGTTAAATCATGCAGGTTGTGCAATGGTACAGGGGTGGCAGGCAAGGAGAAACCATGTGACCTAAAGAGCAGCTGATAGGCCGGAAGGAGCACATTAGCCTATCATGCACACTATTGGCTTATTAAATTATAATGCCAGAATACCCGGTCCCAAATGGATTAACAAGATGGCTGCCTGCCCCTCCCACATACCCAGGCTGCTCTCTCTCATGGTCATTAAGGGGGTGGCGGGACCCTAGTCCATAGATATCGCAGCAATGTGACCCCCTCAGGTATGGAACACAGGTAGATCATTGGCTAAACCTCTAAACAGGCCCCTCCCTCCAGGGGTCATCCCCTGTAGCTCCCCACCCTCTTCTAAGCACCTGCCCCTATCTGACATCACAGGGGGCAAGTAAGGTGCATATTCTTAAATCCCCTCTAAGGTTTGGGACAGGGGTAGGTGAGGGAACCCCAGACCCCATGGGGTATCAGTGTGCAGTGGGAGCCTATCACAGTTTGGCCTTGCCTGCCATGTACCCCGACACACAAGCAATGATGGAAGCAGAGACGCGGGTTAGGGTATGGCAGCTCGCCCCGCCGCTGGTGAGACTCCGCGTCCTTATGTACTCACTCCGGCCAGCGATTTCTGGATATTCTCCCTGGCTCTCGCAATGTCTCGGAGGATTGTGCTCGCTCCGTCCTGCTCCTGCCGCCGCCACCACCGCGCAAACAACCACAGACAATTACACGGAGAGAGAAAGAAAAGGACGAATCCAATTATAATGCTACAAGCTTTTGGCTTTGGCCAACTGGCCTGTTCTGTTGCGTTGATATGGAACCTTAAGGGGACACACAGAAGAGCAGATGGGCCAAGGGGCGTCCTTCAAAGAAGGGCCAAGGGGCGTCCTTCAAAGAAGGGCCAAGGGGCGTCCTTCAAAG
The DNA here is from genome assembly GCF_000004195.4 of Xenopus tropicalis. Taxonomy (NCBI): domain Eukaryota; kingdom Metazoa; phylum Chordata; class Amphibia; order Anura; family Pipidae; genus Xenopus; species Xenopus tropicalis. Next base: position 151,274,619 of record NC_030682.2, on the reverse strand, counting down.
AAGGGCCAAGGGGCGTCCTTCAAAGAAGGGCCAAGGGGCGTCCTTCAAAGAAGGGCCAAGGGGCGTCCTTCAAAGAAGGGCCAAGGGGCGTCCTTCAAAGAAGGGCCATGGGGCGTCCTTCAAAGAAGGGCCAAGGGGCGTCCTTCAGAAAAGCGAAAGAAACCGGGTAACTGACACACATGGTGCTTAAGGGGCTCAGCCCTACGTCCGATGCTAGTATGCACTCACTGAGTGGGGCAAGAAGAAATCTGTCCTATGAACAAACTGAAGGGGAAAGAGCAGCCAGGAGTAGTCGGAGATGAGGACACAAGACGTCCCATGAGCACCCAAGATCATGCAGAGACAGCAAGAGCCCCATTAGCCGTCCTACAAGGGCAGCCAGGTAACAGTAGCACAGGATTAGTAGACACCCCGTACAAGAAGCCGAGCATTAAGCAGGAGTCTGTAGGTAGGAGTAATGGAAGCTGATTGGAGCTTGAGTCCCCTCCCTGCCTTTCAGAACATCCAAGTATACTTAGTAAATAAGGAAGGAGTTGTGTTTGGTGAGAAGCTCAGAAGATACTGCTGGGAATGTGAGCAGGGTGGAGTCCCAACTGTGCTACTACCCAGGGGCACCCATATAACTGGGAGCCAATGCAGTGTTACCCAGGGGCACCCATATAACTGGGAGCCAATGCAGTGTTACCCAGGGGCACCCATATAACTGGGATCCAATGCAGTATTACCCGGAGGCACCCGTATAACTGGGATCCAATGCAGTATTACCCGGAGGCACCCGTATAACTGGGATCCAATGCAGTATTACCCAGGGGCACCCATATAACTGGGAGCCAATGCAGTATTACCCGGAGGCACCCATATAACTGGGATCCAATGCAGTATTACCCGGGGGCACCCATATAACTGGGCCCAATGCAGTATTACCCGGGGGCACCCATATAACTGGGCCCAATGCAGTATTACCCGGGGGCACCCATATAACTGGGAGCCAATGCAGTATTACCCGGGGGCACCCATATAACTGGGCCCAATGCAGTATTACCCGGGGGCACCCATATAACTGGGAGCCAATGCAGTATTACCCGGAGGCACCCATATAACTGGGATCCAATGCAGTATTACCCGGGGGCACCCATATAACTGGGCCCAATGCAGTATTACCCGGGGGCACCCATATAACTGGGATCCAATGCAGTATTACCCAGGGGCACCCTTACCTGTGGGGAGTTGTGGGGGTTATTAGGTGCGGACCCCCTGCTTAGGGTCTCATAATACTGCCTCTCGGCATCGTCGTACTTGCACTTGTCGAGCCAGACCTTCTCTGTGCTGATAAACGAGGCCGACATTTTCCTAAAAAGTGAGGGAAGAAAAAACATTGTTATTTTACAAAACTACCTTCCTGCGTCTCATTCACTTACCAACTTAGTGCTTATTTCACGTCTATGGGCCCTGCGTGAAAGCCCCTGTATTCTAATTGGCTTATCCAGTCTCCCCTACAGCTCTATTGGCTCTAGGGTGGGGGCGCCACGGCCACACTGGCTCATTTATACAATACAGGTTAGAGCTGAATATAAACTGTAATGATACGCAATTCCTGCCCCACTATATAGGGAGCATCTAATAGTAGTAGTACAGGGGGTATATAATACTAGTACAGGGAGTGAAGAATACTAGTGGTAATAGTATTATAGGTAGTATATAGTAGTAGTGGTAGTATATAATAGTAGTAGTATAGGGAGTAAAGAATAGTACACTTAGTATATCATAGTAGTATATAATAGTAGTAGTATAGGGAGTATCGAATAGTAGTGGTAGTATCTAATAGTAGTAGTAGTAGTAGTAGTACTATAGGGAGTATATAATAGTAGTAGAAAAATGGCAACTTGGCTGCCGCTCTCTCTGGACTCGTTGAGTGCAGTTTTATTGTTGTACCCAAGTGGCCCAGTGGTGCCGTTAGCACTCCTATTGGCTAAGGAACAGAATACAACTAGCCAGGTGCCCAAACTAAACTCTACCTGACAATTTCCATGTGTTTAACATCTGAAGACCCCGGGCAGCACATGTGTGGGGTCCTCGGTACAACCCTTTCCAATCCTTAGCTTGCTTGGGTTCTACGGAAGATCAGTAGCCCATACAAGGTCTGACCCCACAGGGTATCTAACCAATGGGCTGAACCGACACATATTATGCAGTATGGCTGCCTTTACACTGCCCTGACCGATATCAACATTTGGACAATCAGGCCACCATACACATACCTTTTATCATTTCTATTGGCTACATGTATGGCGAGTTTATCTAGTTATCTACCCTTGTACCCTGCCGAAGCATCCCAATGGGTACCACCAGAATGGGTGACCACTGCATGGAACCATTAGGCGGCACCCAGAACACGAAGTCTAGAATGACTGGGAATAGCGGCCTGTGCATCTGTAGCTCAAGGGAGCAGGCTGGCCGTACATAGGTGGGCATATTACACATACAGACCGATAACGAGGGAGCACAGCACCGATCCCACCACCCTTTCCATAAATACAATTAGTAGTTAATAATTTTGCGCAGGAAACACATTTGGCCACAATACTGAGAAGCACAAAAAAGCCTACTTAGAATGGCAGGGGGCGCCGCATCGCTTGGACTTGGCGGGTCTTGAAAGCTTGGAGGCGGGCGAATCCTTGAAATTTAAGGAGGAGCCCAAGTGTTGGCCTATGTAGAACGTGGCCTCCGCTCTGTCATAGGAAGTCTTATCAAGCCACACGGTTTCACTGTCCGGATGGAGGAAATAATAGACGGGTTTATGGAGCAGCCCTCCCGTTTCCTCGGGAATAACGGGCAACTCGCATTTCTTGGTGGTGGCCTGTTTGGTGGTGGATTTCCGATTCCACTTGTCGCGCTTGTTTTTCTTCCCAGAGTGCACGCCCCAGTGTTGCTGCGCTTCAACCCGTAATGGAGAGTGGCTTCTAGCCACCGTCTCGTAAAAACTTCTCTCTGCCTGGTCATAGGCCGGCTTGTCTAGCCACACCTCGGCCAGGAGATCTTGGAGACCGGCCCAATGAGGCTTTCCATTCACAGTTGGGTCGGAGGAGGGAACCAGCGAGGAGACAGAACCCAAATCCAGGAAGGGGTGCGAGGCGGGAGTAGGGATGGCACTGACGTACCCTTCATCAGGGGTTCCTTGTATGCCCCCCGGGAATCCACTCTCGGGTTGCCTAAGTGGAAGTTCAAGGGAATGTGGGGCAAAGGGTGACCCGAACCTCATAACAAACTGATGCTCTGCATCATCGAAGTTCAGTTTATTCAGCCATATGCCATTGTCTACATGATGACAAGCAACCAGCCCACTGTGGCAGCAGTTACTGATGGGTGGGTGCCCAGTACCAGACCCGATATGCTCAGATTCCCGAGGAGTCAGTGTGACAGCACCGGTTAGTGGATTTGTCTCTGGCGCCCTGGCCTGCTCTGCGGCACCCTTGGTATAATAAGCGCGTTCAGCCTCTTCATACGCACACTTATCTAGCCACACCGTATCGGCCATCAACCCAGCAAGAGTGCAGTCGAAACTCGGCAGAACGACCTTGTTCTTCGGAGACTTTCTTCGCCTTTTCTGCCTTTTGCCGTTCGCCTTCTTTTGGTCGATATTCAAGGAATTTTCACCGGAATCGGAGAGGCTTACACCATTGGAGACACTGCGCTCTCTTTGGCCTTTGGGCGGTGCAGCTGCATTCCCAGCCTGAGCTTCACAACTGGCCCGTGGGGCCTCGACGCATTGAGGCTTCTCGACCCAAGTGGACTCCACTGGGCTCTGGTGTTTCCTGGTCCTCATTCTGCCTGAAACGCTACAGAGCATAAACTAAGCAACTGGAAAGCATTGGTCAGAACATGCAGGTTAATATACAAAGCTTTAAACAAGAAGACAGATTAGGGGTAAACGGCCCATACCCAAGCTGAAGGGCATAATCTAGACTAGTGGAACGTGCGGTCACCAACTGCCCAATGAGGATATTATTGGCTCATCTTGACCGTCTCTTCCCTGGAATGGTGCAGGTGGTGAGTAGGTCGCTATCCCAAGAAGGAAACCCACCTCCCATTGTTAGTACCCCCCGTTTAACAGTAATGTCAGCACGACATGGAAACTTAAAGTCTTCTTGTGTAAAACTTGGCTCCCCATTTAGCTCTCCCACCGCCAAGACTCAAACATGGAACATGCAACAACTGACTGGGCTGCAGGAAACAAGTGAATGATAGAGGAACCCAACAGAAGATCCATTCTTTACTCTAGAACTCTTCTGTATGTGCATGGCTGGAATAATGGCGGCTCTACTAATGCAGTCTTTGGAATCAGTTTGCCACCAAGAACTGGACTGTTTTGGTGTCTAAAGCTTGTGCCCAAGCAAGAAGATTCGGAGGGTTGTGCATCATTTCCAGCCAGACTGGGCACTTCATTTGGGAGAATGACTACTATTAAACCCCAGGGCACAGAGCCTTCATATCTGCCCTACTAAGGACTTATGTTGGGTCTCTCACACCTTCACAATTACTTGCAGGCTCGGGACTCTAGGGTCGGGGCTCGGGACTCTAGGGTCGGGGCTCGGGACTCTAGGGTCGGGGCTCGGGACTCTAGGGTCGGGGCTCGGGACTCTAGGGTCGGGGCTCGGGACTCCCAACCAGTGACTTGGGGGCAACATGTTGCTCACCAGCCCCTCCGATGTTGCTCCCAATGTCCTCAAAGCAGGTTTTCATTTTTAAAATTTCTGACTTGAAGACAATATTTGTAGGCATAAAGACTGTGTGTACTGCCAAGCAGAGCCTCCTGTAGGCTGCCAGTCATCACTGGGCTATCAAACAACCAATCACAGCCCTTATTGGTCATCCCCCAACATTTTTTACATTTAGAGACCCCAGGGTCGGGGCTCTCTAAGGTCGGGGCTCTCCCACTTATTCCCCAAGTCACAGCACACTGTGTATGGTTCTTATGTGCCCAGGACGATTCCTCTCCATGTATCTGTTTTTACTTAACAGCAGCAGTCTCAATTGCCCCAGCAGAAGCATTTACCAACCACAGAACAGCAATGTTAGACCACTAGGCGGCGCCGTTGGGGTATGTGGAAAATACTGACCTAGGCAATCCGCTGCTGCTTGTTATTGATATACAGTACATAAATAGCAGAGAAATTCTCAGTGCACAGAACCCACATCATCCGTCAGTGACTAGAGGGTAATAAATGTAAAATAGCCCCTGCTTACAACCAGGAGTATAATTTCCTATTAGACTAGGAGCACACAGCCCCTTCATCTTAGGGCCATCAGCAAAGCACAAGGTGTGAGCCCTCCGGCTAGTAGCCCCCCAGTCCTTAGCACAGGGTGAGGGGTGCCCAACATGCAATGACAGTGACTAGCCACAATACGGGGACAAGCACACAATAGCTGCACCTACGTTACAATGCTACGGGCGAGTGGAATGAACGAGACGACGTCACAATGGAGATATGAAATTGCTCTTTCCATTATAAGTTGAAGGCCCAATCAGAGAGTATATATACGTATAGCTGCTACTCGCACCTATAGAAGGGGCAGGCGACCTTTGGCGCAACCACCCCCCTTCGGGTTTGCAATGATTAACCCTTATGGGTTTATCCAATCAAACGATTCTGCAGTCGGGAGTGCATGGGATCGACTTTGCTGATTGCGTAAACCAAAGTGTTGTGGTCCCTTAAGCAACAATTCAATTTAAGTTAGCTTTCAGTATGTTATAGGATGTCCTAACCCTAGTAACTTTGCAATTGGTCTTCATTATTTATTTTTTTATAGTTTTTAAATTATTCGCCTTTCTCTTCTGACTCTTTGCAGCTTTCAAATGGGGGTCACTGACCCCGGCAGCCAAACCCTATTGCTCTGTGAGGCTCCAGTTTTATTGTTACTTTTTATTCCTTCTCTTTCTATTCAGCCCCTCCCCTATTCATATTCCAGTCTGCCATTCAAACCCCTGCCTGGTTGCTAAGCTAAACTGAATTGGTCTTCATTTTCTATATGTGCTTTTTTAATTATAAAGCTTTTTGTTCAGCCGCTCTCCCATTTGGAATTTCAGCAGCTATCTGGTTGCTAGGGTCCAATTTAACCTAGCAACCAGACAGTAGTATGAAAGACATGGGAATATGAATAGAAGAGGGCACACATAGAAAGAAGGAATAATATAAAGTAACAATAAAACTGGAGCCTCACAGAGCAATAGGGTTTGGCTGCCGGGGTCAGTGACCCCCATTTGAAAGCTGCAAAGAAGCAGAAGATTGTTGCTCAAAAAATATAAAAAATAAAGGCCAATTGAAAAGTTGCTAAGAATAGGCCATTCTACAGCATAGTAACATAGGTTGAATAAAGACCTACTCTGTTTCCTGAGGGTGAATGACCCCTTTAAATGAAATTGGTTCCTAAATCCTAACATTTTAATGGGTGACCCCCATGGAAAGAGCAGATGAAAGGGGGGTGGGGGGTGGGCATGCACTGGTGCAGAGGATTATGGGATGGAGCGATGGCGGCAGGATAAGGTCGAGGCATACTCACTATGTACCGGGGTGCAAGTCCTGAGTCAGCAGTAAAGAGAAGGGCAGGCAGAGTTAGAGCAGAGACACCCCAGCCGGCAACCGAGACAGTCACAATAAGGTTAGTGCTGGGAGACTGCATGCACACCCAGCGCTCTCACTCACTGGCACACTCACTATACATACGGTAAGGGGGCAATTATACACGGCTAGATACATGCACTGCGCGGGGGCAACGGCTAAACTCCCCCAATCAGGTTGGAACATGTGGGGTGCAGAGTGGGACTCCCTGTGTAGAATGAATCCTGGGGTCTGTTGGCTGATACAGCGTCCCATATACACACATATACATACGGTAAGGGGGCAGTTATACACAGCTACATACATGCACAGAAACGGGGGGCGATGCACAGGGGCAACGGCTAAACTCCCCCAATCAGGTTGGAACATGTGGGGCGCAGAGTGGGGCTCATGTAGTATGAATCCTGGGGCCTGTTGGCTGATACCGTATGTATATGTGTATATATGGGACGCTGTATCAGCCAACAGGCCCCAGGATTCATTCTACACGAGTCCCAACCTGATTGGGGGAGTTTAGCCGTTGCCCCCCCGTTTCTGTGTATGTATCTAACTGTGTATAATTACCCCCTTACCGTATGTATGTGTGTATATATGGGATGCTGTAAGGGGGTAATTATACACAGATACATACACAGAAACGGGGGGCAACGGCTAAACTCCCCCAATCAGGTTGGAACATGTGGGGTGCAGAGTGGGACTCGTGTAGAATGAATCCTGGGGCCTGTTGGCTGATACAGCGTCCCATATATACACATATACATACGGTAAGGGAGTAATAATACACGGCTAGATACATGCACTGCACGGGGGCAACGGCTAAACTCCCCCAATCAGGTTGGAACATGTGGGGTGCAGATTGGGACTCATGTAGTATGAATCCTGGGGCCTGTTGGCTGATACAGCGTCCCATATATACACACACTCACTCTCATATAAATATATATATATATTATACACAACATCCATTCAACCGCTATAATGCACCCCAGTATGTATGTATGTATGTATATCTTTATTTATAAAGTGCTATTATGTACGCAGCGCTGTACAGTAGATACATTAATACAAACAGGGGGTTAATAAGATAATAATATGAAATCCGTGCGCCCCGAGAGTGACGGCTCACAGTCCCGGTGTCTATAGGAACAATTACACATATATACAGTGTATAGATATTATACATAGATATTATACATAGATATTATACATAGATATTATACATAGATATTATACATAGATCAATAGTGACCGGTTACATCAGACGGAGGCAGCGGGAGACTGTACAGTATTGATCCATATCCCCCCAAATAACTGCATAAACCCCCCCAGCTGGCAATAAACATCCCTGGTTCCCTTACCCCCCCCCCCCTCCTGATACCCAGGTCCGGCACAGGACCCATAGAGACCCACACAGACGCCACAGGGCGCCGGCCCCGTACCCACGCACACCCGCCGGCCCCGTACCCACGCACACTCGCCGGCCCCGTACCCACGCACACCCGCCGGCCCCGTACCCACGCACACCCGCCGGCCCCGTACCCACGCACACCCGCCGGCCGGTACTCACACAGATTCCGCTGGTTGCAGCCCGGAGTGAGGGAGGGAAGGGCCGAGGGAGACCATGTGACGCGCACTACTAGACAGGCTCGGCCGGAGCAGCCCACTAGCGGGGGTTTCCTTCTACTAACGCTCTCAGCGCTAGAAAGCTCGGGCCGCGCTGCGGGCTAGCGTTAACTCCATGGCAGATTTAACAGCCTTTTATAATAAACCGCTCTAATTTCCGACCTACGCTGTTGCTTTATACTCGCTCTGCTAAGCGTTTAAACTCCCGGCTCCCCCTTGCCGATTGGTTTAGCCCGATAGAGAGAGGGGGTTTGACATTTGGAGCATGCGCAGTAGCACAAGCTGACGCGAGTAAAATTTCTCAAGCGTGCGTGACAGAAAGACGAATCCAATATGGCGGCGGAAGGCTTCCTGCGCATGCGTGATACCGTATCAGCTGTGCGTAAGTGCCGAATAGGACGCACTGCGCATGCGGGATGCTCAGGTTGGATGCAGCGGGGTGAGGAGTTTGTGCGCAGGCGCAGCATCCTCTGGCCCGTCCTTAGCCTGGCACAGCTGGGTGCGGAAGCAGGCTTCTGTGAGAACTGCCAATGGGAGAGAAGAAAGAGAAGCTCCGGGCTGGATATAAGCACAACCTGACGGGCTGCAACTGCCAATCCCATTCCCAATGAAGGGCAAATACAGACTGTTCAGCTGGCATTACAGTGGGCAACCCCCATATTCTTCCTGCCACCCTGTGTAACCACATCTGCAGCACCCAGCATTGTGTAAAGGGGACTTGTGTATTGTTACAGCTTGTGAATGCTTATAACTGGCACAACTTGGCATCCCACTGGTATTGGTGCCACCCTGGCACCCTGTGTAACCACATCTGCAGCACCCAGCATTGTGTAACAGGGACTTGTGTATTGTTACAGCTTGTGAATGCTTATAACTGGCACAACTTGGCATCCCACTGGTATTGGTGCCACCCTGGCACCCTGTGTAACCACATCTGCAGCACCCAGCATTGTGTAACAGGGACTTGTGTATTGTTACAGCTTGTGAATGCTTATAACTGGCACAACTTGGCATCCCACTGGTATTGGTGCCACCCTGGCACCCTGTGTAACCACATCTGCAGCACCCAGCATTGTGTAACAGGGACTTGTGTATTGTTACAGCTTGTGAATGCTTATAACTGGCACAACTTGGCATCCCACTGGTATTGGTGCCACCCTGGCACCCTGTGTAACCACATCTGCAGCACCCAGCATTGTGTAACAGGGACTTGTGTATTGTTACAGCTTGTGAATGCTTATAACTGGCACAACTTGGCATCCCACTGGTATTGGTGCCACCCTGGCACCCTGTGTAACCACATCTGCAGCACCCAGCATTGTGTAACAGGGACTTGTGTATTGTTACAGCTTGTGAATGCTTATAACTGGCACAACTTGGCATCCCACTGGTATTGGTGCCACCCTGGCACCCTGTGTAACCACATCTGCAGCACCCAGCATTGTGTAACAGGGACTTGTGTATTGTTACAGCTTGTGAATGCTTATAACTGGCACAACTTGGCATCCCACTGGTATTGGTGCCACCCTGGCACCCTGTGTAACCACATCTGCAGCACCCAGCATTGTGTAACAGGGACTTGTGTATTGTTACAGCTTGTGAATGCTTATAACTGGCACAACTTGGCATCCCACTGGTATTGGTGCCACCTTGGCACCCTGTGTAACCACATCTGCAGCACCCAGCATTGTGTAACAGGGACTTGTGTATTGTTACAGCTTGTGAATGCTTATAACTGGCACAACTTGGCATCCCACTGGTATTGGTGCCACCCTGGCACTGTTTCATTAGACTTTAGAGCTCTCCCACTTTAATGGCGGATAAATCCCTTCTCCAAGAAGCAGATACTGAGTTGATTGCCATATTCTTACCCGCTGATGCCAGTCCTGATTTCCTGTAACCAACCAGCCTGTCTGTACCCAGTGGCGCCACAGCTGGAATCTCCGAATGCACGCCCACTATGGTAAAGATGGCATTTCGCAAAGCCTACTCTATCAAGGATAAGCTGGAGGCCATCGAACGGGTGAAAAATGGAGAAAGGCAAGCAAGTGTATCGAGGGACTTTGGGGTGCCGGGGGGGACCCTGCGGGGCTGGCTGAAGGACGAGCAAAAACTCAGATGGTTCCTGGACCAGCTCGGGGGCGATGTGGGCACCCACAGGAAAAAGATGCGACTTGCCAATGAGGAAGAAATAGACAGGGCAGTGTACAGCTGGTTTATCTCCCTGCGCCAGCAGGGCATTCCTCTGTCGGGGCCCATTATCCAGGCGCAGGCAGAGGCGTTTGCCAAGCAGATTTACGGAGACGAATGCACCTTTAAGGCGAGCCACGGCTGGTTCTGGCGCTGGCAGAAAAGACACGGAATATCCAGTCAGCGCATATATGGCGAATCGGAGGTGAGGCAGACAGAAATGGATCCTGTGATAATATTCCCGGAACAGCCCAATACTCCAGTCGCTGACAGCGGCTACGGAGATGAGCAGATATACAATGCCAATATTACCGGGCTGTACTGGAAACTGCTGCCCGACCAGACCCACGACATGATCTTGGCCAAGCAGCCCGACGGCTACAAGCACATAAAGGAAAGGGTTACGGTTCTGTTGGCCGCCAATCTCACGGGAAGCCATAAGCTGAAGCCTCTGGTGGTCGGGAAGCTCCGGGATCCCCCCAGCCTGCGCCACCACAATCAGGACAAGTTCCCCGCGGTTTATCACTACTCTAGAAACGCGTGGGTGACCCAGGAGCTCCTGAGAGAGTGGTTCCTGGAGGAATTTGTTCCTGCAGTCAAGCGTTACCTGAAGAGATGTTGCCTCCAGCAGAAAGCCGTGCTCTTAGTCAACCAATGCCCTGGGAAGCCACCTGAGGAAGATCTGCAAACGGCTGATGGCAACATCCGAGTCTTATTTCTCTCCAAAACCACGAGGAGTAAAATCCCTTCCATGGACCAGGGAGTCATCTCTTCCTTCAAGCAACTGTACAGGCGAGAGCTTCTCAAGCTAATGGTGTCCTGCGATAGCTCCCCCTCTGACTTTGTCACTTCTTTCAGGCTCAAAGACATGATTTATCTAGCAGGCCAGTCGTGGAACATGATACAGGCCGGGAGCATTGAGAAGTGCTGGCTCTATGGTCTTCGGGCGGCTTTTGAGACAAACGCCAGCGCGGAAACCAAGGAAGAGGAGTACAGCAAGGTCTTCGCTGATTTGACCAATCTGGCCACCTTGGCCTACAAGCAGATGCTGCCTGAGGACATCGCCGAGTGGGTTCACCTGGACGACTCCATATCCGTTGTTGAAGAGGACAGAATTGGAGATTCTGGCTGCACGTTCCTTGCACCCGATGACCCCTCGGGAGATATGGACATGGGCGTCGATGAGATAGAGAGGGATCCTATGCCGTCTGCGGCTGAGGCCATCCACGGCCTGAAGACCGCTCTACGTTGGTTAGAAGCTCAAGACCCGCAGAAAGTCGGTCCTCTGAAAATAGTGCAACTGCGATCACTAATAACCACGGCTCAGCGGCTTCAAGCGCAGCTACAGGGCAAAGCAACAGACTGCGACGGAAGCCCCTGATCCTTACGAGACTGGGGGGGCAAATAGCTAAAAGCACTAGAGAGTTTGTGAGCACACATAGAGACAAAGTATATATTTTGCACTACAACGTAGTATTGTCCAATGTAAGTCCTCGGGGGCAGCTATCGAGCCCCCACTCTTCCTTAGCAATGTTCTCTTCAGTACAATGTAGCAATATGAACCCCAAATGTTGGGCCAAATAATCCAACTCTGCTTGGTAGTCTAGCGCCCCTTGCTGCAGGCAGGTAGTACTACTCAGAACTCGGGACCCAGCTCACTACTGCATTATACACAACTGGGTCACTGCTGGGCCTGGGGTTTCCCTTATGTATTTCTCCAAGACTTTCAGTGCTGAGGACGGGGGGTCCAGGGTGTAGCACTCGTGCCCCTCAGCCTTCGCCACTGTGGAGAGGTATAGTCCATTTCATTGCTATGGCTTTGTACCATAGAAACCAACAGCAGAAGCTCATCTTGTTTTCATTGCTTTGGGTACAGAACCATAGGAATGAATTGGACCAGTTTCTATATACGGTGCCAATTGGCTGAGCCCTGAGGCTGCCAACGTTACTGGGCATGTAGACTTCAGCCGTCCGTATGTGCCCACATTTGGTCAAGCAGTTTGGCCGATTTCAGCCATAATGCCTGGCCATCTGGACATGTACTCCAGGTTGGTGGATCATCTTGTGATCCTATTGGATGATGCCAGCTAACAAGGAAAAGGAGCAGCAGCTCTTCATCATTTCCTATTGTTCTTGCTGTCGGCCTCAATAAATGGACCAATCAGAAGCCATACTGGTACCCCTCTGTTTAGCGTATGGGCCAGTCAGTTGGATGCCTGATATCATTGGCCGGTGAATGGGCAGCTTTAGTGCTGCAAAGTTGAATTTGTACTTCGACGCAGACAGCAAGTTATTTCCAGTTGGGCTTTCTTTTTTATATTATTTGTGATTAAAGGATAAGTAAGCCTTTTATCTTGAAATCCCTTAAAATTACTCTAAACGACCCCCAGCATGCAGATTTATTTCGTTTCACTATTACAGCTGAACTGCATCTCTTTTACTGACTTCCTTGTCTACTGAAAAGCCCCACCCCTTTTGCATTCTGAGCCCTCCTTCTCTCTCCGACTATGATGACCTCAAAGAGGTGCCGACTGCTCGTGCCTGATTGATTTTAATTGGCGCAGAGGCACCACTTTGAGGTCATCATAGTCGGAGAGAGAAGGAGGGCTCAGAAAACAAAAGGGCGGAGCTTCATGCTAGATATGGAAGTAGGTAAAAGAGCCGCAGTTCAGCTCCTTGTAATAAAGGTTCTGGACTTGGAAGCGCTCTACAGCTGGCCGTGACAATGGTTTGTTTACAATTTGTGGAGGATTCGGCCTACGGTGCATCCCTAGCAGTGATCCGTGCTTTCTGATTCGCCAGTGGCACTGCACGTGCTCAGTGAGCTCTTGGCTGCTGGTGAGAAGCTGAGGGTTGGGGGTCGTTGGGGAAATCATCAAGGTGAAAATGGAGGTCCAACTGTTCTGATTTTGAATGAATTCTGATGCAGACTGCACTGATTTCTATGCTGTAATGTAAATCTGCATTCGTTATTCAGCCCTGGATTGTGACTGTTATATTGTAGGAAACCCTGTTGAGCTGTAGTTCAACACTAAACGGTTATGTGGTTGCTAGGGAACTGCTCATCCTTGTACCACTGACCCTAGCAACCACATAATAAGAGGCAACTAATTAAAAAGAAAAAAACAACTGCAAATTGGATCAATATTCTTATATAAACTTCGCATTTGAACAGGTTTTTAGCTGCTAGGGTCTCTGCCCCTAACAACCAGACGGGTTGCTGTAACGATAGGAGCTTTACAACTTTTCAATTGGTCTTCATTATTTATTCTTTATAGTTTTTGAATTATTTCAAATGGGGGTCACTGACCCCGGCAGCCAAAAACCTACTGCCCCAGTTTTATTGTTACTTTTTATATTCTATTCAGCCCCTCTCCTTTTAAAGGGGATATTCACCTTCAACTTTTAGTATAATGTAGAGAATAATATTCTGAGACAATTTGCAATTAGTCTTCATTTTTTATTTGCAGTTTTTTAGTTATTTCACTTTTTGTTTAGCAGCTCTCCAGTTGGAGGTTCAGCAGCTGGTTGCTAGGGTCTGAACTACCTTAGCAACCAGGGAGTGGTTTGAATGAGAGACTGATATATGAATAGGGGAGGGGCTGAATAGAAAGATAAGGAATAAAAAGTAACAATAACAATAAAACTGGACCCTCACAGAGCAATAGGGTTTGGCTGCCGGGGTCAGTGACCCCCATTTTAAAAGCTACCTGGGCCCCCAGTGTGGGGGGTTACAGCCCTGAATAGATGCCCCCGTATCTCAGGACACACAGGTAAGGAAAGTCACAGAAATGCCCAATCCCTGCCAGCTCAATGCAGCGCCACTGATACCTGTGTATAATCACCAGTGTAATAAAAGCCACTTTATAGGGAAACTTTCCCTTTAAATGAACGAACTTGTCCAAAAAATTCTTTATTTACAGCATTTTGGGTAATTGAAACAGACGTGTAGGTTGGGTCGTACCATTGTGGCCTCCCAGCAAGGTGTGTCTCTGGGCTCAACCACCACTCTCCACTCCGGGTAATGGGGGGCTCACAGGGGCAGTGGGGTAAGTGCATCAGTGTTATATCTGATACTGCCTGGGTCAGTTACTAGGACTGTATATTGATAGACACTATGATGTGGTAAAAATATTCACCCGCAATCAGCACTCGATAGGCCGCCTGTAATCATGGCTTCCTGTCAGTCTGGGGACCAATAAGATATTATTCTGCAATGGTTGCCTGGGACCCAGCAGAATCTTCTTCATCCTAAGTGCACTGGGGGTGGGGGAGGCTGCTGGGAGTTGCAAAAGGAGTGGCCTATATGGACCAATACTGTGCCTGGGGCAGGGAGGCTGCTGGGAGTTGCAAAAGGAGTGGCCTATATGGACCAATACTGTGCCTGGGGTGGGGGAGGCTGCTGGGAGTTGCAAAAGGAGTGGCCTATATGGACCAATACTGTGCCTGGGGTGGGGAAGGCTGCTGGGAGTTGCAAAAGTAGTGGCCTATATGGACCAATACTGTGCCTGGGGTAGGGAGGCTGCTGGGAGTTGCAAAAGGAGTGGCCTATATGGACCAATACTGTGCCTGGGGTGGGGGAGGCTGCTGGGAGTTGCAAAAGGAGTGGCCTATATGGACCAATACTGTGCCTGGGGTGGGGGAGGCTGCTGGGAGTTGCAAAAGGAGTGGCCTAAATGGACCAATACTGTGCCTGGGGTGGGGGAGGCTGCTGGGAGTTGCAAAAGGAGTGGCCTAAATGGACCAATACAGTGCCTGGGGTGGGGGAGGCTGCTGGGAGTTGCAAAAGGAGTGGCCTAAATGGACCAATACAGTGCCTGGGGTGGGGGAGGCTGCTGGGAGTTGCAAAATGAGTGGCCTAAATGGACCAATACTGTGCCTGGGGTGGGGGAGGCTGCTGGGAGTTGCAAAAGGAGTGGCCTATATGGACCAATACTGTGCCTGGGGTGGGGAAGGCTTCTGGGAGTTGCAAGAGGAGTGGCCTATATGGACCAATACTGTGATTGGGGTGGGGGAGGCTGCTGGGAGTTGCAAAAGGAGTGGCCTAAATGGACCAATACTGTGCCTGTGGTGGGGGAGGCTGCTGGGAGTTGCAAAAGGAGTGGCCTATATGGACCAATACTGTGCCTGGGGTGGGGAGGCTGCTGGGAGTTGCAAGAGGAGTGGCCTAAATGCACCAATAATGTGCCTGGGGTGGGGGAGGCTGCTGGGAGTTGCAAAAGGAGTGGCCTAAATGGACCAATACAGTGCCTGGGGTGGGGGGGGCTGCTGGGAGTTGCAAAAGGAGTGGCCTAAATGGACCAATACTGTGCCTGTGGTGGGGGAGGCTGCTGGGAGTTGCAAAAGGAGTGGCCTATATGGACCAATACTGTGCCTGGGGTGGGGAGGCTGCTGGGAGTTGCAAGAGGAGTGGCCTAAATGCACCAATAATGTGCCTGGGGTGGGGGAGGCTGCTGGGAGTTGCAAAAGGACTGGCCTAAATGCACCAATAATGTGCCTGGGGTGGGAGAGGCTGCTGGGAGTTGCAAAAGGAGTGGCCTATATGGACCAATACTGTGCCTGGGGTGGGGGAGGCTGCTGGGAGATGCAAAAGGAGTGGCCTATATTGACCAATACTGTGCCACTATCACTTCTCCCTCTGATCTCCTATTTACCCCAGGCCGGGGGTTTGCACACAAAAATGAGCCTAACATTTTTTCAGCAGAATTTGGAATTTTCTATGTATTTATTTTATGTGTCTGAAGAGGATCCTGTCTCCCGTCACAGCCGCACATTTGCCCCGCAGCGTTGGGGGCTTTGATAGGACGAGAGTCCGGGGGTAACAAGTGGTCGCCACCCACAATGCCGATTTGATATCATTGTCGGGGGCCGGAGGAGGGTCTGGCACCGCTGCTGAGGCTGAAATGTTTCAGAACATGGTGTTACTTGCCCTTTAATAAGGGAATAAAAGCATCATATGCTGCAGGGCAAGGTCTGGGCACTGTGCCTGGGGCCAAACGATGCCATTGGTAGGCGGAGTTTGCTTCGGTCAAACCTGGACCCCCCTATTAACATAGAATCATCTGCCTGCAGCTCCCCCCCTTCTGTGAATGGGCCGGACCGGTACCAGAAGTTCTACTTTCTGCCCATATCCATTGCCCTTGTTGTCGCCGCTTCCACAGCGTTCATGACCGTGGCCCTTAAGCCCCCTTTCTCCAGCTCGTGGAGCCCATGAATGGTCGTTCCTCCCGGGGTGCAAACGTCCGACCGCAGGGTCGCTGGGTGCTCCTCACTCTGCAGAAGCATCTTGGCCGCCCCCTGGGGGGGGAGAAAGAAATGTGATCATAAAGACAAATCTGCTGCGTATACAGAATAGTGCAAACTGAGAAAAATAAGAGATCCTATTTAAAGGGGCGGTTCACCTTTAAATTAACTGTTAGTAGGTTGTAGAATGGCCAGTTCTTAACAATTTTTCAATTGGTCTTCATTTTTTATCGTTATTTCGGACTCTTTGCAGCTTCCAAATGGGGGTCACTGACCCCGGCAGCCAAACCCTATTGCTCTGTGAGGCTCCAGTTTTATTGTTACTTTTTATTCCTTATCTTTCTATTCAGTCCCTCCCCTATTCATATAGCAGTCTCTCATTCCAACCACACCCTGGTTGCCAAGGTAGTTGAGACCCTAGAAACCAGCTGCTGAAACTCCAGTTTTATTGTTATTGTTACTATTTATAACATATCTTTCTATCTAGCCCCTCCCCTATTCATATTCCTGTCTCTCATTCGAACCACTGCCTGGTTGCTATGGTAATTTGGACTCTAGCAGCCATAAAGCTGCTAAAACTCCAAACTGGAGAGCTGCTGAATATAAAGCTAAATCATTCAAAAAATAACAAATACTGAACTATGAAGACCAATTGCAAATTGTCTCAGAATAGAACTTTCTACAAGATACCAGTTAAATTCAAGAGTGAACAACCCCTTTATGGTGTTACTTGCCCTTTAATAAGCCTGTACAGTGAAAGGACTTTAACCCTTTACATCATGTAGACGGTAGAATCATAATGGCACTGCCATAGGAACTATGTTTTTGGATTATAGGTTGTTTGGGGTCAAAGTTGGAAGAACTCACCTTACTGGTTCCTCGGGGGCGGTACCTTGCCCAAGTGCTGTGCCAACCAACAGGGCCTTTCGGAAGGTTATGGTTGCACCTTAGCACAAGGCTAGTAGCCCTAGCGCTGCCGGCAACCAACCAGAGATGAGCGCCACGTGTGAACCACCGGCCCGTACATGTGGGGGCAGTAGCACAAAGGGCAAGTAAACCTTTAGCTTCTATTTTATAGGCTTTGGCAAAAGCTTACACGGAGCAGAACAAGGCCACTAAGGAGACCAGTGAATGGTATAAAGGTTAGTCTTACAGTTCTACAGAACCTCACCAGCAGAGTCTGAGCGGCGATCTGTCGGGCGAGGGCGCCCGGCATCCCCATCTTAACCGCCCCGTCGGCCAAAGCCTCGGCGAATGTGTAAACCTGCAGGGAGAGAGAGGGGCCAGGTTGGGCCAAGCAGTTCGGGGGCCACAGTAAACGCTCAGATCACTGGGCTCGAGGCGGCCCATTTGGCCAATAGGTCTACGGACAAAACAATTCTACTGTGACCCGCTTCATTCAATATATACGGCTAGGGGTGATGTCTTGTTTGGGCGCCCAACAAGGCCGGACTTGGGCCACTTTGATCAAAGTCTATTAGTCATTAGCTGTTTCGGAATAGCCAATGGGACCAATGAGCAGCGTCCCCCGTACTTACGTAAGCCACCCCGCTGCCGCTCACCCCCGTGTGAATGTCAATATAGGATTCTGGAACCTCCACGCACAGCCCGCACGTACGGACCAGGCTCTGAAACAGATTGGCTTCCCCCTCGCCGGCACAGCGACCCCGGGAAAATACAACTGCCCCTTCCTGAACCACACAGGGCAGGTTGGGCATCATGCGGATAACCTTGGTCCCAGGAGGCAAATTCTGGAGAGAATAGAGAATAGGAACAGTATAAAGACAGTGCTGCATTCATATCAGGGAGACTCAATTGCGCCCCCTAGCTGTTGTACTAGTCTGTGGATGGCATATTCCTCAGGGTGGGTACAGGCCTGGACTGGCAATCTGTGGGTTCTGGCAAATGCCAGGGGGGCTGTTTGTGCCTCTGGGTACTGGGAATGCCAGGGGGGCTGTAAGGTGCCACAGACAGTCACTATTTATTGGGCTGGGGGGGGGCTGTTTGTGCCTCTGGGTACTGGGAATGCCAGGGGGGGGCTGTAAGGTGCCACAGACAGTCACTATTTATTGGGCTGGGGGGGCTGTTTGTGCCTCTGGGTACTGGGAATGCCGGGGGGGCTGTAAGGTGCCACAGACAGTCACTATTTATTGGGCTGGGGGGGGTGCTGTTTGTGCCTCTGGGTACTGGGAATGCCAGGGGGGCTGTAAGGTGCCACAGACAGTCACTATTTATTGGGCTGGGGGGCTGTTTGTGCCTCTGGGTACTGGGAATGCCAGGGGGGCTGTAAGGTGCCACAGACACTCACTATTTATTGGGCTGGGGGGGGGCTGTTTGTGCCTCTGGGTACTGGGAATGCCAGGGGGGCTGTAAGGTGCCACAGACAGTCACTATTTATTGGGCTGGGGGGGGGGGCTGTTTGTGCCTCTGGGTACTGGGAATGCCAGGGCCTATTTTGAATCCCAGTCCAAGCCTGGGTGGGTACAAGTATAAGCCACACCCTTCCCTAATATCTGTGGGCATTTGGCACCATCATGCAACTCCTTGAAAGATGGGTATATAAAGACTACATTTCCCAGAATTCCCTTTCCGGAAGCACTTCCTTCCTGCCTAAGACCAGGGTACTAGGGCTGCTGTACACTGCGCTTGTACGCCCCCACCCAGGGGCATTGAATTCATGGGAATATTCTTATTATTGAGTATTCTATATACATTCATTCCTGAATCACAGCCACTATACCCACCGTCTCCAGGGTCTGCAGCGTGACCCCGGCCGCCATGGAAACGATCACATGCTCAGCAGTCACTTCTGGGGAAATCTCTTCCAGGACCGAGGGAATGATATGGGGCTTAGTAGCCAAAAACACCACTCGGCAGCGAGACACCACCGAGCGGTTATTGTGCGACGTGCGGCAGCCGCGAAGCTGAGGGGAATAACCCAGAATTAGCTCCCTGTACTGCTCTGATTCTGTTTTATTATTATTATCATTTACCTCCAATTGCAACTGAACTAACTGTAAAAAAATTCCCTTTAGATGGGAAAATAACCATAAATGTATTACAGGTTATAAGTCCTGCTATGAGGTATAATGCCATTCACAAATAACCAAATGTAATTAGCTGCCCCCCCCCCACCAAAAAAAAAATAACACCAACATGGGTTACCTTGAATTTCTCCAGATTGCGGTCCGTTGGGGCACTCACCGTAACATTCTGAGCCGCAATTTTCCCTTTTAAAATATATATAAATGTATTAATAAGCTGTTGATCCCCATAAGGTTGTGTATTATAAGGGATAATGTACCCCCTACTGTATACGATAAGGATATTAGCAGTCACTGAGGGGTTCTGTGCCCATATAAAGGCACAAGGCTGCAGGCTGAGTTATACAGGGAACTCTGAGTATCACTCATGTATTATAAGGGATAATGTACCCCCTACTGTAAATGATAAGGATATTAGAAGTCACTGAGGGGTTCTGTGCCCCCCATATAAAGGCACAAGGCTGCAGGCTGAGTTATACAGGGAACTCTGAGTATCACTCATGTATTATAAGGGATAATGTACCCCCTACTGTAAATGATAAGGATATTAGCAGTCACTGAGGGGTTCTGTGCCCATATAAAGGCACAAGGCTGCAGGCTGAGTTATACAGGGAACTCTGAGTATCACTCATGTATTATAAGGGATAATGTACCCCCTACTGTAAATGATAAGGATATTAGCAGTCACTGAGGGGTTCTGTGCCCCCCATATAAAGGCACAAGGCTGCAGGCTGAGTTATACAGGGAACTCTGAGTATCACTCATGTATTATAAGGGATAATGTACCCCCTACTGTAAATGATAAGGATATTAGCAGTCACTGAGGGGTTCTGTGCCCCCCATATAAAGGCACAAGGCTGCAGGCTGAGTTATACAGGGAACTCTGAGTATCACTCATGTATTATAAGGGATAATGTACCCCCTACTGTAAATGATAAGGATATTAGCAGTCACTGAGGGGTTCTGTGCCCCCCATATAAAGGCACAAGGCTGCAGGCTGAGTTATACAGGGAACTCTGAGTATCACTCATGTATTATAAGGGATAATGTACCCCCTACTGTAAATGATAAGGATATTAGCAGTCACTGAGGGGTTCTGTGCCCATATAAAGGCACAAGGCTGCAGGCTGAGTTATACAGGGAACTCTGAGTATCACTCATGTATTATAAGGGATAATGTACCCCCTACTGTAAATGATAAGGATATTAGCAGTCACTGAGGGGTTCTGTGCCCCCCATATAAAGGCACAAGGCTGCAGGCTGAGTTATACAGGGAACTCTGAGTATCACTCATGTATTATAAGGGATAATGTACCCCCTACTGTAAATGATAAGGATATTAGCAGTCACTGAGGGGTTCTGTGCCCCCCATATAAAGGCACAAGGCTGCAGGCTGAGTTATACAGGGAACTCTGAGTATCACTCATGTATTATAAGGGATAATGTACCCCCTACTGTAAATGATAAGGATATTAGCAGTCACTGAGGGGTTCTGTGCCCATATAAAGGCACAAGGCTGCAGGCTGAGTTATACAGGGAACTCTGAGTATCACTCATGTATTATAAGGGATAATGTACCCCCTACTGTAAATGATAAGGATATTAGCAGTCACTGAGGGGTTCTGTGCCCCCCATATAAAGGCACAAGGCTGCAGGCTGAGTTATACAGGGAACTCTGAGTATCACTCATGTATTATAAGGGATAATGTACCCCCTACTGTAAATGATAAGGATATTAGCAGTCACTGAGGGGACAGCAGTACCAGTGTAACTATGGGCAGTGCCAGGGGACAAGGGTATAACAGTAACAGTGGGGCAGGAGTTGGGGCGGTACCTTCGCGCAGAATCCCCTCCAGGACCCCCTGAGCCATACGCCCGGCACCGATACATCCCACCGGCACAGGAACATGCGGAGCGGCGGCCATAGCTGTGAGGGACTGGCAGTGCGACCAGCCAATCAGCGGCCGCGGGAGGAGGCAAATGGGAGGTGTGAGCCAAGGCAGGGATGTAATTGGTGCGAGGTAAGTGACGTCACATACCCGATCTTTTATAAGCGCCTCCCTGAGACCGCTCCGCTAATGAGACCGGGGGGACAGGTGAGTGTGTGGCGTTTCCCGCGGAAAGAGGTGCCCGGTCCGGGAGGGGCTGGGATGGAAGTTTTGTGCGGTTGGCTCCGGCTGTAAGGCTCTGATAGTGTATGGGGGGCCAGTCAGTCCGGGGGAGATAGTGTTACTAAGTGTAACGGGGGGGGGGGTTAGTGGATACAGGGGGATAGTAGTTTTAAAACTTTAGGGTTGAGGTCGGGGCCCCGGGCACAGGGGGGGGGGGGGATATTCCTGTGAGATCTGTTCCCCCTCAGCCCCTTGTACCGCTCTGTCCCCTCATTCCTTCCTGCATAGTAGGTTCGGTTGGTAAATGACTCCCATTAAACTCACCCTTCTGTCTCCCACCTCATCCCCCCACAGTGTGGCCCCAAAAGCCTCCCAGCCCCGGAGCAAAGGGTTAATTTAACCCTCTAGTTACTCAAAAGGCATCAGCCTCTTCCTTGTACCTATCTAATGTATCTGCCAGTACCACTGATTCAGGGGGGGGGATCCCACAACTTCCCAGCCCCCCTGTAACTCCCCTTCCTTGTACCTATCTAATGTATCTGCCAGTACCACTGATAAGGGGGGGGGGGATCCCACAACTTCCCAGCCCCCCCCTGTAACCCCCCTTCCTTGTACCTATCTAATGTATCTGCCAGTACCACTGATTCAGGGGGGGGTCCCACAACTTCCCAGCCCCCCCTGTAACTCCCCTTCCTTGTACCTATCTAATGTATCTGCCAGTACCACTGATTCAGGGGGGGGTCCCACAACTTCCCAGCCCCCCTGTAACTCCCCTTCCTTGTACCTATCTAATGTATCTGCCAGTACCACTGATTCAGGGGGGGATCCCACAACTTCCCAGCCCCCCCTGTAACTCCCCTTCCTTGTACCTATCTAATGTATCTGCCAGTACCACTGATTCAGGGGGGGGTCCCACAACTTCCCAGCCCCCCCTGTAACTCCCCTTCCTTGTACCTATCTAATGTATCTGCCAGTACCACTGATTCAGGGGGGGGATCCCACAACTTCCCAGCCCCCCTGTAACTCCCCTTCCTTGTACCTATCTAATGTATCTGCCAGTACCACTGATTCAGGGGGGGGGTCCCACAACTTCCCAGCCCCCCTGTAACTCCCCTTCCTTGTACCTATCTAATGTATCTGCCAGTACCACTGATTCAGGGGGGGGGGATCCCACAACTTCCCAGCTCCCCCTGTAACTCCCCTTCCTTGTACCTATCTAATGTATCTGCCAGTACCACTGATTCAGGGGGGGGATCCCACAACTTCCCAGCCCCCCCTGTAACTCCCCTTCCTTGTACCTATCTAATGTATCTGCCAGTACCACTGATTCAGGGGGGGGATCCCACAACTTCCCAGCCCCCCCTGTAACTCCCCTTCCTTGTACCTATCTAATGTATCAGCCAGTACCACTGATTCAGGGGGGGGATCCCACAACTTCCCAGCCCCCCCCCCTGTAACTCCCCTTCCTTGTACCTATCTAATGTATCTGCCAGTACCACTGATTCAGGGGGGGGATCCCACAACTTCCCAGCTCCCCCTGTAACTCCCCTTCCTTGTACCTATCTAATGTATCAGCCAGTACCACTGATTCAGGGGGGGATCCCACAACTTCCCAGCTCCCCCTGTAACTCCCCTTCCTTGTACCTATCTAATGTATCAGCCAGTACCACTGATTCAGGGGGGGGATCCCACAACTTCCCAGCCCCCCCCCCTGTAACTCCCCTTCCTTGTACCTATCTAATGTATCTGCCAGTACCACTGATTCAGGGGGGGGATCCCACAACTTCCCAGCCCCCCTGTAACTCCCCTTCCTTGTACCTATCTAATGTATCTGCCAGTACCACTGATTCAGGGGGGGGTCCCACAACTTCCCAGCTCCCCCTGTAACTCCCCTTCCTTGTACCTATCTAATGTATCAGCCAGTACCACTGATTCAGGGGGGGGGTCCCACAACTTCCCAGCCCCCCTGTAACTCCCCTTCCTTGTACCTATCTAATGTATCTGCCAGTACCACTGATTCAGGGGGGGGGATCCCACAACTTCCCAGCCCCCCCTGTAACTCCCCTTCCTTGTACCTATCTAATGTATCTGCCAGTACCACTGATTCAGGGGGGGGTCCCACAACTTCCCAGCCCCCCCTGTAACTCCCCTTCCTTGTACCTATCTAATGTATCTGCCAGTACCACTGATTCAGGGGGGGGATCCCACAACTTCCCAGCCCCCCCTGTAACTCCCCTTCCTTGTACCTATCTAATGTATCTGCCAGTACCACTGATTCAGGGGGGGGGTCCCACAACTTCCCAGCCCCCCTGTAACTCCCCTTCCTTGTACCTATCTAATGTATCTGCCAGTACCACTGATTCAGGGGGGGGGGATCCCACAACTTCCCAGCCCCCCCCCTGTAACTCCCCTTCCTTGTACCTATCTAATGTATCTGCCAGTACCACTGATTCAGGGGGGGGATCCCACAACTTCCCAGCCCCCCTGTAACTCCCCTTCCTTGTACCTATCTAATGTATCTGCCAGTACCACTGATTCAGGGGGGGGATCCCACAACTTCCCAGCCCCCCTGTAACTCCCCTTCCTTGTACCTATCTAATGTATCTGCCAGTACCACTGATTCAGGGGGGGGATCCCACAACTTCCCAGCCCCCCTGTAACTCCCCTTCCTTGTACCTATCTAATGTATCTGCCAGTACCACTGATTCAGGGGGGGGATCCCACAACTTCCCAGCCCCCCTGTAACTCCCCTTCCTTGTACCTATCTAATGTATCTGCCAGTACCACTGATTCAGGGGGGGGATCCCACAACTTCCCAGCCCCCCTGTAACTCCCCTTCCTTGTACCTATCTAATGTATCTGCCAGTACCACTGATTCAGGGGGGGGATCCCACAACTTCCCAGCCCCCCTGTAACTCCCCTTCCTTGTACCTATCTAATGTATCTGCCAGTACCACTGATTCAGGGGGGGGATCCCACAACTTCCCAGCCCCCCCTGTAACCCCCCTTCCTTGTACCTATCTAATGTATCTGCCAGTACCACTGATTCAGGGGGGGGATCCCACAACTTCCCAGCCCCCCTGTAACTCCCCTTCCTTGTACCTATCTAATGTATCTGCCAGTACCACTGATTCAGGGGGGGATCCCACAACTTCCCAGCCCCCCCTGTAACTCCCCTTCCTTGTACCTATCTAATGTATCTGCCAGTACCACTGATTCAGGGGGGGGGGGATCCCACAACTTCCCAGCCCCCCCTGTAACTCCCCTTCCTTGTACCTATCTAATGTATCTGCCAGTACCACTGATTCAGGGGGGGGGATCCCACAACTTCCCAGCCCCCCCCCTGTAACTCCCCTTCCTTGTACCTATCTAATGTATCTGCCAGTACCACTGATTCAGGGGGGGGGATCCCACAACTTCCCAGCCCCCCCTGTAACTCCCCTTCCTTGTACCTATCTAATGTATCTGCCAGTACCACTGATTCAGGGGGGGGATCCCACAACTTCCCAGCCCCCCCTGTAACCCCCCTTCCTTGTACCTATCTAATGTATCTGCCAGTACCACTGATTCAGGGGGGGGGGATCCCACAACTTCCCAGCCCCCCTGTAACTCCCCTTCCTTGTACCTATCTAATGTATCTGCCAGTACCACTGATTCAGGGGGGGTCCCACAACTTCCCAGCCCCCCCTGTAACTCCTCTTCCATGTACCTATCTAATGTATCTGCCAGTACCACTGATTCAGGGGGGGGGGGATCCCACAACTTCCCAGCCCCCCTGTAACTCCCCTTCCTTGTACCTATCTAATGTATCTGCCAGTACCACTGATTCAGGGGGGGGGGATCCCACAACTTCCCAGCCCCCCTGTAACTCCCCTTCCTTGTACCTATCTAATGTATCTGCCAGTACCACTGATTCAGGGGGGGGGGGATCCCACAACTTCCCAGCCCCCCCCCTGTAACTCCCCTTCCTTGTACCTATCTAATGTATCTGCCAGTACCACTGATTCAGGGGGGGGGATCCCACAACTTCCCAGCTCCCCCTGTAACTCCCCTTCCTTGTACCTATCTAATGTATCTGCCAGTACCACTGATTCAGGGGGGGGGGGATCCCACAACTTCCCAGCCCCCCCCCCTGTAACTCCCCTTCCTTGTACCTATCTAATGTATCTGCCAGTACCACTGATTCGGGGGGGGGATCCCACAACTTCGAGGTTGAGTGTTGGGTCAAGAACCCACTCATTTCACAACCCCCCCCCCCATATTTAACCCTTACCGGCCTTCAGACTGGGCATAGAAACCACTAACTGCTCTTTGCTGCTGTACCAAGTTATGTGGTCATGTTGCTAGGGGCAATGAGCCTGGAAACGTGAAAACCAGGCATTACATTAGGTACTGGGAGGTACTAACCCATTGCTTACAGCCCAGGCCCAACGGTACCAAGACTTCTTTATCTGCCTGAGTGGAACCTCTGATTCCCTTGTTTCTTTATCTTAGAATCTCCGGCCCAAGAGCAGCCAAACTCAACGATGCCCGGGGCCCAGATCCGATGGACTCTCTTCTTCCTCACCTTCATGTCGCTGGCCGGGCCCTCCTTGGCCTTCTTTGGCTGGTTTACCCGTAAGGCATCACCGAGTCGCGGTTCCTCTGAACCCACTGCTCCTGCTGATCCCAAGTCTCTCCCCAGCGCACCTTTTGAAATGACCACGGCGGATGAAAAGTTCTTGGCAGAAGCAAAGCACCTAGAGCTCTCCCCCCTGGACAGCTGCCACTTCAAGGTGGGTCCCAGTACAGTATGGGGGTACAGCTTATTGTGTGCCCAGAACATTCCCTCTCTGTATATTTGTATTTATACATATGGGTAGGGGGTGCCATAGTGTTTCCCTTAGACAGTACAGTATGGGGGTACAGCTTATTGTGTGCCCAGAACATTCCCTCTCTGTATATTTGTATTTATACATATGGGTAGGGGGTGCCATAGTGTTTCCCTTAGACAGTACAGTATGGGGGTACAGCTTATTGTGTGCCCAGAACATTCCTTCTCTGTATATTTGTATTTATACATATGGGTAGGGGGTGCCATAGTGTTTCCCTTAGACAGTACAGTATGGGGGTACAGCTTATTGTGTGCCCAGAACATTCCTTCTCTGTATATTTGTATTTATACATATGGGTAGGGGGTGCCATAGTGTTTCCCTTAGACAGTACAGTATGGGGGTACAGCTTATTGTGTGCCCAGAACATTCCTTCTCTGTATATTTGTATTTATACATATGGGTAGGGGGTGCCATAGTGTTTCCCTTAGACAGTACAGTATGGGGGTACAGCTTATTGTGTGCCCAGAACATTCCTTCTCTGTATATTTGTATTTATACATATGGGTAGGAGGTGCCATAGTGTTTCCCTTAGACAGTACAGTATGGGGGTACAGCTTATTGTGTGCCCAGAACATTCCTTCTCTGTATATTTGTATTTATACATATGGGAGGGAGGTGCCATAGTGTTTGTCGGTTCTTGGTTAAGGGGTTTCATATACGTTTCTGATTGGCAGGTTGTGAGCCAGTTACAGGCCTCGTGCACTGACATGTCTGAAGAGGAGATAGCAAAACTGGGGGTTTCCCTGTTCAACTGCCAGGCCGAGGTGGAGGGGCGCCCCACTTTCCCCTGCACGGAAGACATGGTAAGTACAGCTGGTTTGGCATCTATCTGCCCCATACGTCTCAATCCTGCCCATATCGCCCTTCCATACGACACTTATCCCCTCATCCCCATTTGTTGCTTATATTTGGTAGAAATGTAATGTAATTCCTGTTGGGTTACTTACCCTTTGCTTTTGTAAAGCTGTTTCTGTCTTCAGAATTTGCCAGAAAGTCACTTTTATTTTAATAACTCTGCGCCCAGAGACACTGAAAATCATTTTCCCCCATCTAGTGATATATATTGTACTGGTTTAGGGGCACAGTTTGGGTGCTGGGCAAAACTAAAAGCTCTATATGGGCACCTATGGGTGGTGCTGGGTGGGACTATCCAACTGTATTTCAGTACATCAGGCAATCATACTGAGCTGCTTCAGTACCAGGGACAACTCCGGGCAGCAGCAGCAGCCACTATGGTTTCTATGGAGCATTCAGCACTATGGACAGCGCCAGGCAGCAGCAGCCACTGCTGTTTCCATGGAGCATTCAGCACTATGGACAGCGCCAGGCAGCAGCAGCCACTGCTGTTTCCATGGAGCATTCAGCACTATGGACAGCGCCAGGCAGCAGCAGCCACTGCTGTTTCCATGGAGCATTCAGTACCAGGGACAGCTCCGGGCGGCAGCAGCCACTGCTGGTTATACAGAGAGTTCAGCACTAGGGGCAGCTCCATCCAGTGAGTGCAATGCAGCTGTTGCCACGCTGTGGGGCAGGCCTTATCCCAGTGGCATGGGGGGGGCTAAGAATAAAGGCTAATAAGGACATTATTTGGGCAGAAAGCCCGTTTGCCCTCCTAAAAGCTAAACGTGCAGATCAGTTCAGTCTAATTTGGGGTTAAACATTTGCTGCTCTAGATATCTTTGACCAATGCCGGAACAAATGGCTGATACCCCAGTGTTTCCCTGTAACCTTGTTGGAACCCAAGGGGGTCAGTGACGACCAGCGCTCAGCCCCCCAATAGGGAAATTGACTGAAACCGTAACGGTTTCGCTGGTTGTTCCACTGATCATTGTGTTCTCTTTCCCTGGATAGACCTTGGCGGAATGTACCAAACCCATGGATCCGGACACCTGGAACGCCTATCACATCGTTAGCAACAGGGCCCGGTCGGTCTGCTATGCTACACGGCAGCTCCACTTCCGCCGGCGCACTGAACTTACTGTCAACACTCTGGTGTCTACCGCGATGAGCCAACTGGAAGCCATGAAACTGCTGAAGGTACCGGCTACGGGTTTGCCCAACTAGTTTGTTCTCTGGGATTGTCACGGCGCTGCCGTCCCTATAGATTTTCCTCTTTATTCTGCCTTTCAAACTTATACTCTGAAATGCCGGTCCGGTTTAACCAGTCATTGGCAACCAAAGAGCAGGTTTATCCCAAATGAATAGAATGTTCATATTGTACCTTGCAACCTAGAACCAGTATTGAAAAAGTTAAGGGCGGCACAATACATTTGCACCATTCAAAACTAGAAAGAATGAAAAATGACCAATGTTGGATGGAATTACACTGTAGGGACCTACAGCTCTTGTACTGAAGTTGCTACATTGTGGCCAAGTCATTGACTCTCAGAACCAGCATTTGGGTTGAGGCAGAGGAAGATAGTTGGGCCACAATAGTACAAGCTAGAACCCTATATTCTGCAGAAAGCTTTACCTGCCTGAGTAACAACCATAGAAGCTCCCTCTGTTTGTTTAAGATAGCAGCTGCTATTTTAGCTTGGTCCCCGGTAGCTTCCTGCTGCAGCTCTGGCTGCTGGTAGCTCAGATTACACAGATGGGAGGGGGAGCAAATTCTGATGGGAGGGGGAGAGGAGCAAACTGAGCCGGCTCTGCGTGCCCTGAAGGATTTTTCGGAGAGGAAGTCTGATACCTAAAAACATGTTTACATAAAAGGAGAGAAGAAATCCTGTTTCCTTTGATAGAGGACTCGGTGTACTCAGTGCAGCTGTGAGTGCTTATGGCTGTATTTACCTTTTATGATGAAGCTTACTGAGCAAACAGGGTTCACAAAATCACACCCTTTATGGGTTAGGGGGGGCCATGCATTTACTTCTGGGGGGATTGTGTAGATTAACACAATAGGCCCTCCCCCCCCCCCCTCAGATGTCCAGAAGTTTTCCCTTGAGTTCTTCAGAGTGATAAAGTGCAAATTTCTGGCTTTACAGGACGGACAAGAGGAGCTGAAGGAGCTGACGTCCGAGTCCCTGCAGAAGGTGGTGAGCAGTCAGAATGAACTCTTGGGCCAACAGGAGCTTCTGCAGAACAATCAGGAGAAGATGGAGAATTCCATCAATGGCAACTTGGAGATGTTGGCGGAGGAGAAAGCTCTGATTGCCAGCGGGCACCACCTGGTCGCTCAGCTCATTGAAGGCATCACAAAGAAGATGGGTAAGGGTAGACCTTCCAGATTCATGGGGGTCAATGTGCTTTAAAGGGGGGATACAGGTCATGTCCAATGCAATAGGCTCTTGGGTGGGATCCCAGAATGATGATTTGGTTTATCAACCATAAGCACCTTGGCAATCCCTGAGTGACTGTCTACATTAGTTCATCCAATAGCCATGCAGGGACTTCTGGGGGATTTTCAGTGCAACAATAGTGGTGGGGCTCATTGTGGGGCTCATTGTGGGGCTCATTGTGGGGCTCATTGTGGGGCTCATTGTGGGGCTCATTGTGGGGCTCATTGTGGGCTTTACAACTCCTTTGTGTAGAGAACGTGAGCAGCCAACTGGTGGAACAGGACACGGAGCTGCAGGAGGGGCACCGAGCCATCCTGGCCGACCTGACGGAGGTGCGCAGCCGATCCCAAGCGGTCTATAACAAAATCGGTGAGTTTGCCCTCCCCCAGTGAATAGTCTCTTTGAAATATTTTAATACCTGCAACTCTGGGTGTTAAAAGGTTAATAGTAAGTCTGCTGCACCCCCTTAATAACTTGGGGTTCCTTCTCCACCTCTAACCCACTTGCCCCCTTCCTTTAGGAATTTACTTTGGCTGTTGGCTACTGAGCATGCTCAGTTCTTCTCAACTTCTCAACTCCGTTATAGCAGCCAATGAACAGATGGCACTGCTGGTTTCGATAGAAACTCTGTTCTAGCTGTGCCCTCTGCTGGAGAAACATGTTTTTTCCACCTAACCTTCTGTCCTGAGCTCACGTATTAAAGTTCTGCCTGTGTAAGCCTGCGTTCCTCATTGCATGAATGTGCTTGTCTGGAAATGCAAACGTCACAGATGTCAGAGGGAAAATGGCCGCAGAGTGAAAGCTGCTGTATATACTGTATATTGTATGCGTAGGGTGATTATATAGAAGGGTAATGGTGCCTCCTGTCCCCCCTACGGCTGGCCCTGTTTTGTCGTGCCGTAAAAATGTACTTGGGTATATGGTGTTGGGATGTGGCTTGACTTGTTTCCCCATTCAATAGCAACGAGCACTTAGTGGAGGGCAGTGGTAGCCTCTGTGTGCGGGCAGTGGTAGCCTCTGTGTGCGGGCAGTGGTAGCCTCTGTGGCGGGCGTGTAGCCTGTGTGCGGGCAGTGGTAGCCTCTGTGTGCGGGCAGTGGTAGCCTCTGTGTGCGGGCAGTGGTAGCCTCTGTGTGCGGGCAGTGGTAGCCTCTGTGTGCGGGCAGTGGTAGCCTCTGTGTGCGGGCAGTGGTAGCCTCTGTGTGCGGGCAGTGGTAGCCTCTGTGTGCGGGCAGTGGTAGCCTCTGTGTGCGGGCAGTGGTAGCCTCTGTGTGCGGGCAGTGGTAGCCTCTGTGTGCGGGCAGTGGTAGCCTCTGTGTGCGGGCAGTGGTAGCCTCTGTGTGCGGGCAGTGGTAGCCTCTGTGTGCGGGCAGTGGTAGCCTCTGTGTGCGGGCAGTGGTAGCCTCTGTGTGCGGGCAGTGGTAGCCTCTGTGTGCGGGCAGTGGTAGCCTCTGTGTGCGGGCAGTGGTAGCCTCTGTGCACAATAGTAACCTGTCTCTCTGCAGAGTCGGACCTGGCCCTATTCCTGTCCTATCAGAACCAGACGTCCCAGTACTACGATGTCCTGATGGAGAAGCTGCACAGAATGAACCAGAGCCTGGGCACGGTGCTGTACGCCATGGAGCATATGCACAGGAGTGTGGAGCAGAGACTGGGGTACATCCAGGGATTCATTGGTTGGGCAGGTAATGTCATTTCCATGTCTGTCTCGCTGGCCCCTCTCTGCACCAAGCAGCCCCCCCCCCATAGACCCAGCACCCCCCCCCATAGACCCAGCACCCACCCTGCGCTCTGGGATCCCTTGCAAAACCTTTGAGTTAACTCTTAGTATGATGTAGAGTGATACTCTGAGGCAATTTGCAATTGGTCTTCATTTTTTATTTGTATTTAAGTTATTTCATTTTCAGTTCTGCTTTCCAGTTCGGAATTTCAGCCGTTATGTGGTTGCTAGGGTCCAAGTTACCTTAGCAACCAGGGAGTGGTTTGGATGAGACACTGGTATATGAATAGGAGAGGGCTGAATAGAAAGCTACAAAAAGTAACAACTGCAGAGTTGCAAGAAGGAAGAAGAACAAATAATGAAGACCAATTGAAAAGTTGTTTGAGTAGGCCATTCTGTAACATACTAAGTTAGTGTAAAGATGAACCGCCCATTTAAAGGGACAGTACGTCTGTTCAACATGAGTTGATATTAAATAACACATTCAACCCAATGTCTAAGAACTGTCTGTGGCCCCTGAACCGACCAACCAGAGTAAAGGCTGTAACTTTCCACATCCGTGTTCCAGGCATGAACCTGAGCGCCATATACACGTGTGTTCTGCACGGCGCCTATTTCCTCGTGCTGGCGCTGCTCATGACCTTCCTGCAGACCCGCGGCTTCTCCAGGGCCGTCCTGCTCCTCCTCGTGCTGCTCAATGCTCTCTCCGAGCTCAACCACCGCCTCTCCCTGGGCTTCCGCTCCCTCACTGTCCTGCTGGTGTGTGTGGTGATAGGTAAGTACCGGCCCAGGGCTTCTTGGTTCTGCCAGGGGGAGCGTCGGCACCTCCGCAGCTGACTCCACCCCCCAATAGGAATCTTATTCCTATTGGAATTACTCCGGTTTAGATGGGAGGGGGGGAGCGAGGTTAGATGGGAGAGGGGGAGCGAGGTTAGATGGGAGAGGGGGAGCGAGGTTAGATGGGAGAGGGGGTGGATTGAAGTTAGATGGGAGGGGGGGGAGCGAGGTTAGATGGGAGGGGGGGGAGCGAGGTTAGATGGGAGGGGGGGGAGCGAGGTTAGATGGGAGGGGGGGGAGCGAGGTTAGATGGGAGGGGGGGAGCGAGGTTAGATGGGAGGGGGGGGAGCGAGGTTAGATGGGAGGGGGGGGAGCGAGGTTAGATGGGAGAGGGGGTGGAGCGAGGTTAGATGGGAGAGGGGGTGGAGCGAGGTTAGTTGGGAGGGGGAGCGAATTCTGATGCCCTGAAGGATTTTTCAGGAGGGCTGATACAGAAGAACATGTTGACACAAAAGAAGACAAGAAATCCTGTTTTCTTCTGCTGGAGGCTTTAGCATTTTGGGGGAGGGCTAATGAGAAAGGGGGAGGTTATTTGGCCCCCTGATGGCAGGCTGTAAGAGGGGGTTAAAGATGTTCCTATGCAGATATGGGGGTGCAGTAATCTCCTCGCTGTTCCCCAATAGCAAACTGGATGTTGGTGAATTTCATTCGGGGCCTGGTGAAGTTCCGAAGTCGGAGGAAACACAAAGCTCTCCCCCCTCCTCACATCGGGGCAGTGAGCGAATCCTGCAAAGCCGGGGGCAAGGGCTACTGCTCCTCTACCCCAGAGAGGTATGTGCTAGGGCTACTGCTCCTCTACCCCAGAGAGGTACGTGCTAGGGCTACTGCTCCTCTACCCCAGAGAGGTACGCGCTGGGGCCACCTAATCCTTGGCTATGAGTCAGTCTGTGCGGTGCCAGTAGCTGTGAGGGGGTCTCACTGCCCATTGGGTGGCACAGGGGGCCCCACAGGAGCCGGTACCTGGGTTGGGGAATTATCTACTGTAACTTTACATGGAAATTCTACTTCTGTTTCAGCCTCTATGGTGTGAGGGAGGAGCCTCCGTACTACAACTTCCCATCATGCCCTGCTGGCTCTGCTTGTAGCACACACTGCAGGCAGCACCTTGCACTTGCCCTTTAATGCCCCTGGCTGATTTTGTCTATTTCCCATCTGCCTTTGCATTCATGGTGGGGAATGGTTATAATAGGCTTGTAATAATAACATAGGCTGATAATAGCCTGTCATTGGCTGATACTAGAATAGCCTATCATCATTGGCTGATACTAGAATAGCCTATCATCATTGGCTGATACAAGAATAGCCTATCATCATTGGCTGATACAAGAATAGCCTATCATCATTGGCTGATACTAGAATAGCCTATCATCATTGGCTTATACTAGAATAGCCTATCATCATTGGCTGATACTAGAATAGCCTATCAATCATCATTGGCTTATAGCATAACCTCATAATAGGCATATAATATTTTAGGCTTATGGGGGTGCATTTCTCTGCTCACAGGGCTTGTGATTTGACGCTGCTGAAGGAGGAGCTTAGGGAGCTGGAGGAGAAGGATTTGCACGGTGAGTGAGAGGAGAGCCCTGATTGGCTGTTCCTGCCTAATTTCTTGAATGGTGGGAACCCTGTCTGCCCCCTGAGCCTTCACGGGTAGCACCCCAATTTAATGTTTTCCAAGGGTAGCGCCAACACCACTTGCCTGTATGGGACCCCAATAATCCGTATCAATTCTGGGGATATAAATTGGGGGTTCTGCCGCACACGCTCAGTCCCTTCGTTACGTTGCAGACTCCTCCCTTCTGGAGAACGAATCTTTGCTGAAAGACGATTCCATCGTGGCTTCTTCTGCTCCCATGAACTGGAAGGCGCAGCAGAGTCTCATGAAGACCCCCAACCACTCCTCCCCGGCCATGAAACTACGGAGGCTCAGTGTGTCCAGATCCGTCAGAGGGAGTGAGACTCCGGCAAAGCAGGTGATGCCATGTAGGGGGCGCAATGGAGCAATGGAAGCCCCGGTCCAGCTGAACTATAATACTGGGGGCAGTGTAACAGGCGCCATTATGTTTGGGATTGAAGGTTTCCAGAGACTTTGGCCCTAGAGATCCCATACGGAGGAACCTACTAATTGGGCTCTGGGTGGTTTGAAAGGGTTAAATGTTAGGGGGGGTGCGCGGCAATTTTTAACCCTTCCCAATCCTAATTGGTGGGTTCGGGGGGTTCGGCCGAACACAAAAAAGTGGGTTTTGTGCATCCGTAGTTAAAAAAGTTCTGTGTATCCTCACTGTTCCCCCTGTGCTGAACTTGCTGCAGCCCTGCCTGGGGCAATTATTTAGGGCTAGTTACCCCTTGGGGCAGAATTTAGCAGTGTTATCCTTGTTGTGATGTTTGAGGGGGTGATGATGTCTTGATCATCAAATTGGGGCTGAAAATCCCCCCAAAAACCCCTCTGTTGGCCATTGAGTTCAGTTGTCCTGAGTGCAGTTATTTCCGTCAGCAGGGGGCGCTGGACAAAGTCCCCCAAAGGCACCTTGGCGCGGTGTTTGATGCCTTGTCCTCGTCCAAGAGTTACAGCCCCAACAGTTCCATGTGCAGCAATGCGTGAGTACCCCGACTTTTGTCTCATTGATAAACAATTAGGGGTTTGTTAGCCAACAGACATTAAAGGACAAGTAAACCCTACACTTTCCTACCATGTATATAAGTTGGGCACATCTCCCCCACCCAAACACCATCAGTACTGCCTATAGCCCCTCTGGTCACCAGCACCATCACATTTTCCTAAAACAAAAAGCAGCTTTCACTCTGCGGCCATTTTCCCTCTGACATCATCAGCGACCTTTACATCTGCAGACAAGCACGTTCATGCAATGCAGAGTGCAGGCTTACACAGGCAGAACTGTATTAAGTGAGCTCAGGGCAGGAGGTTAGGTGGAAAAACATGTTTCTCCAGCAGAGGGCACAGCTAGAGCAGAGTTTCTATGGAAACCAGCAGTGCCATCTATCCATTGGCTGCTAGGCTGGCAGGGGTGTTTAGTAACCTGAGTTGGGAAGAACTGAGCGTGCTCAGTAACCAACAGCCAAAGTACATTTTTTGTGAGGGGGGGTTATATTTCCTTTACTGTATATATGTACAATAGTATGTATAGTGGCAATGTTTCTTCTGTCTTGAGTCACCTTTCTGTAGCCGACTGATAGACAGACGCTTGTGCCCGACTGATAGACAGACGCTTGTGCCCGACTGATAGACAGACGCTTGTGCCCGACTGATAGACAGACGCTTGTGCCCGACTGATAGACAGACGCTTGTGCCCGACTGATAGACAGACGCTTGTGCCCGACTGATAGACAGACGCTTGTGCCCGACTGATAGACAGACGCTTGTGCCCGACTGATAGACAGACGCTTGTGCCCGACTGATAGACAGACGCTTGTGCCCGACTGATAGACAGACGCTTGTGCCCGACTGATAGACAGACGCTTGTGCCCGACTGATAGACAGACGCTTGTGCCCGACTGATAGACAGACGCTTGTGCCCGACTGATAGACAGACGCTTGTGCCCGACTGATAGACAGACGCTTGTGCCCGACTGATAGACAGACGCTTGTGCCCGACTGATAGACAGACGCTTGTGCCCGACTGATAGACAGACGCTTGTGCCCGACTGATAGACAGACGCTTGTGCCCGACTGATAGACAGACGCTTGTGCCCGACTGATAGACAGACGCTTGTGCCCGACTGATAGACAGACGCTTGTGCGACCCTCTCCTTTCTTCCCAATACAGGTCTGTCTCTTCCATGTCCCCTCGTCAGTTCTGCCAGGCCACCACAAAGGCTGGTCAGCCCTGCCGCAATAAGGCCAGTGGGGGCCACGAGTTCTGCCGTGTCCACGCCAATGGGCAAGCGTCCTACATTGCCTTGTGACTGTCCTGTTTTGATTGGATCATTCCATGCTACAAGATTCAATGGAGGCGCCAAACCATCTCCATTACAGATGTTGCATTTAAAGGGGAACATAACCAATCTAGAACCTAGATTAATTCTAGTGTAATTCTGTATATTTTTGTGGCTCTCATTGTGGGTAAATGACTGTCGCCCTTTGGACGCTTATTGGAACTTCCCGGATGGAAATGGCATCTCGTAGCAAAGATGGCGGCTTGTATGGATACAACTTGGCACTTGTGTAGAAGCCCCTCCCCCAATGCCCCGCCTACAGGTTTTTATATTCGACTTTGGAAACGGACGTATTTCCTGAACATTAACGGGACTGAGGGATTATGGAACCGGTCCCTTCACTGTTTGTGCCCAGTATTTGTTTTAACGTTATTTCCTGCAATCTGTCGCTTTTGTCTGTCATTACATAATGTCTATTTATAATAAATTTTTTAAAATAAGTGTTTCTGGACTCGGTCTGAGGGAAAGTGGAAATGAAGGGAATACGTTGGGTCACGTTCATAATTTCTGAGCTGCCCTCAGCCATGTGACTTGTGCTCTGATAAACTTCAGTTACCCCCCCCCTCCCCCAGCAGTCATTCAGCAGATCAACAGGCAGGTAATAAGATTACATCCCCCTGACACTTGCATTGCTAACAATGCTTCTATGCCCCACCTACTGGTAGAAATGGGAATTGCATTCCATAGTAAAAGTCAAAGTCTGGCTTGGGACTCCTCCAGTTACATGGGAGTAGGAGAAACAATAGGTTAGCTGAAAGCAGTTCTAATGTGTAGCGCTGGCTGAAAGCTCAGACTCAGGCACACTTTACTGCTGCGCTGCAAGTTGGAGTGATATCCCCCCCCCCCCCTCACCCCCAGCAGCCGATCAGCAGAACAATGGGAAGGGAGCAAGATAGCAGCTCCCAGTAGGTATCAGAATAGCACTCAATAGTAAGAAATCCAAGTCTGGCTTGGGACTCCTCCAGTTACATGGGAGTAGGAGAAACAATAGGTTAGCTGTAAGCAGTTCTAATGTGTAGCACTGGCTGAAAGCTCAGACTCAGGCACACTTTACTGCTGCGCTGCAAGTTGGAGTGATATCCCCCCTCCCCCTCAGCAGCCAATCAGCAGAACAATCTGAAGGGAGCGAGAGTACAGCCCCCTGACTCCTCTACTGAAGGATTCAGCTGCCTGACCCTCTAGTGCCTCAATGTTTCTATCCTTTGGTTTGGGCTAACAGCACTGCCAGCAGGGCTACTGCTCAGTATTTTAATGACTGGGGAAACTGACAAAACTGCCCATACTGACTCCCACTGACTTAACGCAGACTTCCCATGGGTAACAAATCGCCCCAATGTGCCATCTGCTGGTGACAAATCTTCAGAAAACACCTTTGCATTGGTGTCAATGGGAATCTCTGGCTAAAATCCCTAAAACATATGAATTGTGGAATTGCATGAAAATGGCTACGCCATTCATAGGTTTTGCCACCCATAATTCACACTGACTCCAAAGAAAGGGTATTTTTGACAGATGTGGGTCATAAATCTCCCACTGTGCCAGAACCCATGATGGCAATGGCAGATGGGGGGCGCTGTAACTGTACTTGCTGTGCCAGGCAGCTTCAGTTTCCAATAGGAAGTAACATGGGTAACTTCAGGGCAGGCAGCGAGTAAACAGACTCAGGGCAACAGACAAGGTCAGGGCAGGCAAACGGGAATCCAGATAAAAGGGGCAAGCCCAAGAAGTCAGAATAAGCAGACGCAAGGGAGGAACTCGAGGCTTGGCCAAAGCAGGGGAGCTAATGAGCCACCCCAGGTTGTTGGAGGAGACAGGTTTAAATTGCCCATTCATTGGGCTATTGCCTGCAGCTGGTTTGTAGGCAGTTACAGGGAACACTGACAGAGGAAAAAGTAATGATATCCGCCAGGCTCAAACCACACTGTGGCTCAAGTAGCAGGTCCCTGGTTCAGGTTGTTCCTGACATAAATAACGGCACAGTGAACAATAACTTTAGATCCTAAATACAGTGAGAGGCAGAGGGTAGTGACACCACAAATGCATTAGATACAGTGATAAGCAGTGGCAACTTTAGCCCCAAATACATTACACAGTGAGAGGCAATGGTTCCTGGCACCCAAGATCCCCACTTACCCTTCCAAAAGTCAGGTTACCTAAAGCCTGGAGATGGTTTTAACATTGTATAGGCTAAAATGAACTCTGGAATCAGTAGCATTGTTACAAATGCTCCTATGCCCCATCTAGTGGTGGATATGAGAATAGTTGGCTGGTACCAAGGGAAAAGGATCAGGCACTGTTGACTGTTACCCCAATGTTTCTATATATCTGTAACCTTGTTATGGGCTAAGGGGGCCCAGCCTGAAGGCCAGTTAGGGGGGGATTGCATTTGGGGTGAGTGCATACTTATGCTCGGGGAACACTACTACTTGTTTGCCCAAGTCAATATGTTATTAAGCTCTTGGTTAAACAGAAATGAGTAAATACTCCTGAAACTCCCAGCATCCTCTCTCTGACCCCCGGCAGTCCGACAGCCTCAGACACGAGCAGAAAACAACAGAATATTCTCCAAAAACAAGTCTCTTTAATACACTTTCAATTCAAGGCTGTAGATTTCAAGTCGTATCATTTCCTAGTGGGGAGTGAGGGATAATATTGATTTTGTCTCTATATATTGGGCCGTTGGGTTGTAAGAAGCCGGATTCACAGCCAAATGCCGACTGTCAGCTCTTGGGAGTCACTGTCTGAACAAAACAAATATAAATAAGTCCGTACAACCCAAACCTTCATGCACAAGTTCTGTCTCCTCTGCTGCCCTGTAACCCTCTCCATTACCCGTATAGTCAGCGCTCTCTAGCGAGACACACAGCTGGGTTCAACCTGGCCGGGTCTCTCAGCCAATAGCAATAGGACTTCTGGTTCCGAGAGTCCGACCTGGCCACAGTCTAGTTAAGGCCAGAGAATGGAGAGATATTTTTGCCCCCCTCCTATTTCCAGAAGACCACGTTCCAGAGCTGCAGCCAGCAGGGGTAGACGAAGAACGCAATGAAGGGGAAGAGCAAAGAGCCATAGAGGTAATGGTCCAACATGCCCCCGGCGATGGCCTGAAGGAAGAGCTGCCAGCACTCCAGCAAGCTTACGGGGTACTCGATCAGCTCCCGGTACAGGAAGATGCTGCCGAGGAGAGTGGTTGCCGGGGTGATCAGGACCAGGAGGAGCGCATACAGGGCCCTAGGGAGAGAAGAAAGGGTTAACACCATGCAGTGTGGGTGGGTCATAGCCAAGACCTGTTTATTCTTAGTGAGTTTCCATACAAACACTGAAACTACTGAAATAATATTGTGTAGAACCAAGAACCTTCCTCTATGGAACATAATCTCATTACATTGGGGCCCCCCAGTCGGATATTAGGGACACACCGACTCCCCGATTTGGCCACGATTTGCCCTTTTTGGCAGGATTTGGATTTGGCTCAATCATAAAAGGGTTTGCTCAGCTTTGCGTTTACTTTTAGTAGGATGTAGACACTGCTATTCTGAGACAGTTTGCAATTGGTCTCCATTTTGTATTATTGTTTTTGAGTTATTCTTCTTATTTAGCAGCTTTCCAGTTTTGGCCCAAATTACCCTAGCAACCATGCGGTGATTTAAATGAAAGGCTGGAATGCACATAGGGGAGGGGCTGAATAGAAAGATAAGGAATAAAAAGTAACAATAACAATAAAACTGGAGCCTCACAGAAAATAATACAATAACCATAAAAAATAAATAATGAAGACCAATTGCAAAGTTGCTAGAAATAGAACAATAATTATTAATTGCCGGGCGGGACTGTGACAGATCAGAGACCACACAAGACCAACAGCGGCACCGTTACACAGTGGATCGGAGCAGAGGATTTCTACTCACCTTGGCCCAGTAGGTTGCACAATGGCCGCCACAGGGACGATAGTGACCGCCAGCAGGAATCCCAGGGAGAAGTTAATGAGGGAGATGCAGCCCAGAAGGACAGCGAGGTACAGTAAGGAGATCAGCTTGAGAGTCATCCAGCCCTGGTCCGACCCGGCGCCGCTCAGAACTCTGTAACGGCAAAGCATCAAATGGCTACTGCACTGCTTATACCCCTAGCAGCCTGAGGGGCAACACCTTACGGGGTAACAACGAAGCACAAGGGGGCAGCCTGAGGGGCAACACCTTACGGGGTAACAACGAAGCACAAGGGGGCAGCCTGAGGGGCAACACCTTACGGGGTAATAATGAAGCACAAGGGGGCAGCCTGAGGGGCAACACCTTACGGGGTAATAATGAAGCACAAGGGGGCAGCCTGAGGGGCAACACCTTACGGGGTAATAATGAAGCACAAGGGGGCAGCCTGAGGGGCAACACCGAAGCACAAGGGGCATCAGAACCTCGTGTTTGGGCTCTACATCCCTGAATGGGGGGGGATTTATCGTTAACTTGCTTTGTTGGAAGGTTTAAGCTTCCTATGGAAGCTCAGAATAGTAGAGGAATAGAATAGTCACTGACAGCCTGTCCTTGGCACATGTTCAAAGGGAAGTTAATCCCCTCATTGGTTTCTATTTCACCCAGTTTCAAGGGGAAATTAATCCCCTCATTGCTTTCTATTTCACCCAGTTTCAAGGGGAAATTAATCCCCTCATTGCTTTCTATTTCACCCAGTTTCAAGGGGAAGTTAACCCCCTCACTGTTTTCCATTTCACCCAGGTTCAAGGGGAAGTTAATCCCCTCATTGCTTTCTATTTCACCCAGTTTCAAGGGGAAATTAACCCCCTCATTGCTTTCTATTTCACCCAGTTTCAAGGGGAAATGAATCCCCCCATTGCTTTCTATTTCACCCAGTTTCAAGGGGAAATGAATCCCCCCATTGCTTTCTATTTCACCCAGTTTCAAGGGGAAATGAATCCCCCCATGGAAATTAACGTTCCGCTTAAACTTGAATTTTGAGTTTTAACAATTCAGGCATTATCGTGCCATTTTATAATTACAGCAGCGATCGAGTTTAATTCGAATGTATACATGTTGAGTTTATACGACTTTCAAGGCCAAAAGGCAACGAATTTTATTAAGTCAGGCCTATAGTGTTGGTGCTAGCCTCTGTGGCTACTAGCAGCTAAGGCTAACGTGCCCAGGTCACTACATGTGTGCATTAGTGGTCAGTAGCTGTGCCAATCATGGGTGCTGCCAGCCCGCTGCCACTGCCTACCTGCCCACAAGGGCCCCTCAAGCTGGCGCAGCTGTGGCTCAGTACCTGTGTGTGTTGTGGGGCAGTGCAAGTCCTGCCACGTAGATGGCGATAGCGGTGAGAACAACGGCCTCGGATTCAGAGACAGGGAAGTGGTCAGTGGCCATCTCCTGGCTCATTACTGGCAGGTAGTACAGACTCAGGCCGGTAGCGTGGCAGATCACAATGGGGGTCGCGAGGGACAGGATTCCGGGTCTTGGATCCTACAGGAAGAAACAGATAGATGTATATATATATTACTGTGCTGGGGGGTCAAAGTGGTTGTTTCTCGTAGCCCTTTTGCCTCCTCTGATCCCTTACAGACCCAACGGTACCTGCTCTGTATCCATGACTCCGTCCTCAGCCGTCCCATCCGAGCGCCTCAGCTTAATCCACAGGTCCAGGGAGTAATTACATCGTTAAGGAGAAAGCAGGGAGCAAATAATTCAAAAACAATATAAAATAAATAAGGAAGACCAATTGCAAAGCTGCTTAGAATTGGTCATTCTGCAACAGGGGTGGGCAGACTTGGAAATGCGGAAGTGCGGCGTGAATGCGTATGTACGTGACTTCCGCATCCCCGGCTTCATCGAGGCCCACCAGAAATCCACGGGTGGACCGTGATCGACGTATTGGCCACCCCTATTCTACTACATACCCAAAAGATGAACTGCCCCTTTAAAGTTTACTTTTGTTCAGCTTTAATAGAAAACCTTCCACTTTCTGCTGGCTGTGTAGGAGAACTTACAGTCCCTCCCACTGTAGGAAGGCAGCCAATCAGCAGCTAGGCAGACCGAAGAGGAAACCGCAGTTTATCTTTCTGTATGTAGGTAGCACTATGACTGGCTACCCATATCCAACTGTGCTCCAGGGGGACAGTACAGCCCCCGGGGTTTGGGGAAAGGATATCCTGAGGATCAAAATGAGGATGAAGAAGCCGATGGCCGGCATGTAAATCCCGATGGAGACAAAGCGGGACAGGCACGGCAGCAGGTAGAAGAAGTACGACTGGTGCAGGCGCTCCGAGAGGTTGTTCAGCTTCCGGAACATTCCTTCCAGGGTCCTATAGAAGAGAAAAAATGATGGTGTCAGCAAGTTAAACAGCACATTTAAGTAATGAACAGGGGACGCAAACCTAAAACATAAAAAGCTGGGGAGCAACACAAGAATAAAAAAAGGTACCTGGGGCTGCCAAATAAGGGCTGTGATTGGTTATTTGAAGCCCCTATTTGGACTGGCAGCCTACAGGAGGCTCTGTTTGGTCTTAATGCCTCCAAAAATTCAAAAATAAGTACCACCAGTTGGCGACCATTGCACTAGCATATTGCGAGGGAGTCAGAATTCTAAACAGTCACCAAAGATGCCCAAGTTGGGGCTGGAAGTTTCCACATCACTATGGAGACGTTTCCAGAAATGTATCCACAGGATTTACA
This sequence comes from Xenopus tropicalis, assembly GCF_000004195.4. NCBI lineage: Eukaryota > Metazoa > Chordata > Amphibia > Anura > Pipidae > Xenopus > Xenopus tropicalis. The sequence goes on along the minus strand of NC_030682.2, from coordinate 151,231,456 downwards.
CATGATATGATGTATGTATGTAAGTATGTATGTATGCAAGTATGTATGTATGCAAGTATGTATGTATGCAAGTATGTATGTATGTATGTATGTGTGTATGTATGTATGTATGTAAGTATGTATGTATGCAAGTATGTATGTTATGTAAGTATGTATGTATGTATGTATGTGTGTATAAGCCAGGGCTGGAACTAGGGGTTGGCAGAAGAGGCAGCTGCCTAGGGCGCAACGATTAGGGGGCGCCAGGCAGGAGCCTCTCCTGCCTACCCATAGTCCTCCTTCTTTGTCATTGCCCTGCCGCTTGTCATTAGCGGTGGGGGCAATGACCCATAGAATTGCACACACCCCCCACGAACTGTGTATGCGCACCAAAGCACCATAAGAACACGCTGCTCTATGACAATGAAGGAGGACTAGGGGTAGGCAGGAGAGGCTCCTGCCTGGCACCCCCTAATCGTTACGGGGGGGGCATGGTTGCCTAGAGTGCCCGCCCCTGGTTTAAGCCACTAAAAGTCACCTGGGTTGTGAGGAGATACTGAGAACAACTAGATTGTGAGGTGTACGAAGCTTGAAAACTGTGGTACACCCCCCATTCTAGTCATTCTCAGTAACTCCTCAAACCGCCAGTGAGGATCAAGGTGACAGTGGGGGAAGATGGCCACTTACTTTCCCACTGTGTTCATGTCATATTTGTACTGGCGGAAGCTGTTGATGCCCCGCAGGGTGATGGCTTCGATGTGGTAGCGCAGGAAGAGGCCGTGGTCCCCTTGGGGTCTCCCAGAGCCCTGTTTCAGCATCATGATCAGCATTGTCTGGAGGCTGTGCAGGTACCCGGGGAAGGTGTCGAAGTCAGTTCTCTGAAGCTGAATGTAATAGAGAGAGATCAGGGCTGAGCCAGGCAATACAGGAGCACAAGGAAGTGCAACAGGAAAGGCAATGGGAGCGGCCTGACCTTGCCCTGAATGGTGCAGAGCAGCGTGTTCTTCTGGCAGAAGGCGTAGAACAGGTTGACCAAGTCAAGGTTGGGTAGTTGCCCATTTAAACCTTCCACCACCAAATCGAAGCTGGTGATCACGTCGCTGCTCATCTCCAGGGAAACGGCGGCCTGAATGGCTCCGGCCCGACCCAACATCACCGACGACTTTATCTCTGCAAGGACATGAGTGTGAGGGAGATCGGCAAGGCATGTAATACTCTAATAATTATCTACTCTATTAATGAGGTAGGAGCTGGGCTGCGTCAGAGCATTAATCAAGCACCTTCCACCTACAGGAAGGCAGCGCAGGCCAAACCGCTATGTGCGAGTACCAATAACTGGTTAACTCCATTATTGAAGAGACCTGCGCAATTGGTCTACATTTGTTGTTATTTGTGTTTTTTGAATTATTGACTTTGTGTTCAGCGGCTCTCCAGTTTGGAATTTCAGCAGCTATCTGGTTGCTAGGGTCCAATTTAACCTAAAAACCAGACCGTGGTATGAAAGAGGCATGGGCAATATGAATAGGGGAGGGGCTGAATAGAAAGATAAGGAATAAAAAGTAACAATAACAATAAAACTGGAGCCTCACAGAGCAATAGGGTTTGGCTGCCGGGGTCAGTAACCCCTATTTGAAAGCTGCAAATGAAGGCAATTAATTAAAAAAACTGGAAAAAAAATAACACCAATTGAAAAGTTGCTAAGAATAGACCATTCTACAACATAGTAAAAGGAAAAGTTTACCTTTAACTCTAGTAATAAGTAGAATAATAAAGGTCCCCATACACCTACGGGTGGGCGATATCGGGGAGTGTGTAGGATATTTCGATCTTTTGGCCCTCGGGCCAAACAATCAAATTATATTGGCGGCAATGGGCCAGTTGGTTCGGACGCCGCATCAATGAGCCGATGTGGTCCCCGATCCGACTGAATTTTCTAATTTCCAATTTCAGGCCAGATATCGGTCGGGCAGGCCCCTCGTTTCTGCCCCTACACGGGCCGATAAGCTGCCGAATCAGTCCCAATTGGCCCGTGTATGGGGACCTTAAATCTCCTACCCACAGCCTGAAGGTGTACAGGGCCCCGTGACGAGCAAACACTGATATCCACCAAGGTGCCCCGGGGCACGGAGGCATCACATACCTGTCACATTCACATCATGGTAGCCCTCCAGCCAGGCCTCCATCCCAATCAGATCGTGTTCGTTCACCAGGAAGATGATGTCCTTAGCCCAGTAGATCTGCCCTTTGAGCACAAAATTAGAAATGAATGGCTACGTTTGGCTCCACATACAGTGCCAGCCGCGGCACCCAAGGGGGGAAGGGTGCATGAAGGGAGACTGGACCCGTGCGCAGGAACATGGTTACCAGGAGGGCCAGTACCATAGATTGCAGGCAGCGCATTTGGATCTCTCACCTCTGAAGTACGATGCCAGCGCCAAGAGAAGCCCGACGGCCTGGTTATTGTTCTGCCCTTCGCTACAAGGAACACTCAGTACCAAGGACTCTGTACTGGCAGCACGCGGAGCTCTCAGTATCCCATACACGTTGGTGCCTTTCACCATCTGTCAGGGAGAGGTAAAAGGAGGGAGAATGATTATTAGCTCTATAGCAGGGATACTCAAACTATGGCCCCAAGGTACGGTAATTTACCTGCTCCCCGCTACATTCTCACCCCTGGCAGTGGGAAGCAGGAGGGGGAGCTGGGAGGATACAGCAGGGAGGGAGAGGACGCAGGGGGAAGCTAGGAGGGGGGAGCTGGGAGGGCGGAGTGGGGAGGGAGAGGACACAGCAGGGAGGGAGAGGACACAGTGGGAAGCAGGAGGGGGGAGCTGGGAGGGCGGAGTGGGGAGGGAGAGGACACAGCAGGGAGGGAGAGGACACAGTGGGGAGCAGGAGGGTGAGCTGGGAGGGCGGAGTGGGGAGGGAGAGGACACAGCAGGGAGGGAGAGGACACAGTGGGGAGCAGGAGGGTGAGCTGGGAGGGCGGAGTGGGGAGGAAGAGGACACAGCAGGGAGGGAGAGGACACAGTGGGGAGCAGGAGGGGGGAGCTGGGAGGGCGGAGTGGGGAGGGAGAGGACACAGCAGGGAGGGAGAGGACACAGCAGGGAGGGAGAGGACACAGTGGGGAGCAGGAGGGTGAGCTGGGAGGACAGAGCGAGTAGTGGGAGGACGCAGCGGGGAGCAGGGAGAGAGGACGCAGTGGGGAGCAGGGAGAGAGGACGCAGTGGGGAGCAGGAGGGTGAGCTGGAAGGACAGAGTGAGTAGTGGGAGGACACAGCGCGGAGCAGGAGGGTGAGCTGGGAGGACACAGCGGGGAGCATTGAGAGAGAGGACACAGGGGGGAGCAGGGAGAGAGAGGACTCAGCGGGGAGCAGGGAGAGAGAGGACGCAGGGGGGAGCAGGGAGAGAGAGAGGACGCAGCGGGGAGCAGGGAGAGAGAGAGGACGCAGCGGGGAGCAGGGAGAGAGAGAGGACGCAGCGGGGAACAGGGAGAGAGAGAGGACACAGCGGGGAGCAGGGAGAGAGAGAGGACGCAGCGGGGAACAGGGAGAGAGAGAGAGGACGCAGCGGGGAGCAGGGAGAGAGAGAGAGAGGACGCAGCGGGGAGCAGGGAGAGAGAGAGGACGCAGCGGGAGCAGGGAGAGAGAGAGGACATAGCGGGGGAGCAGGGGAGAGAGAGAGAGGACGCAGCGGGGAGCAGGGAGAGAGAGAGAGAGGACGCAGCGGGGAGCAGGGAGAGAGAGGACGCAGGGGGGAGCAGGGAGAGAGAGAGGACGCAGCGGGGAGCAGGGAGAGAGAGAGGACGCAGCGAGGAGCAGGGAGAGAGAGAGGACCGCAGCGGGGAGCAGGGAGAGAGAGGATGCAGGGGGGAGCAGCGGAGAGAGAGGACGCAGCGGGGAGCAGGGAGAGAGAGGACGCAGCGGGGAGCAGGGAGAGAGAGAGGACGCAGCGGGGAGCAGGGAGAGAGAGAGGACGCAGCGGGGAGCAGGGAGAGAGAGAGGACGCAGGGGGGAGCAGGGAGAGAGAGGACGCAGCGGGGAGCAGGGAGAGAGAGAGGACGCAGCGGGGAGCAGGGAGAGAGAGAGGACGCAGCGGGGAGCAGGGAGAGAGAGGACGCAGCGGGGAGCAGGGAGAGAGAGAGGACGCAGCGGGGAGCAGGGAGAGAGAGGAGCGCAGCGGGGAGCAGGGAGAGAGAGAGAGGACGCAGCGGGGAGCAGGAGGGTGAGCTGGGAGGACGCAGCGGGGAGCAGGGAGAGAGAGGACGCAGCGGGGAGCAGGGAGAGAGAGAGGACGCAGCGGGGACCAGGGAGAGAGAGGACGCAGCGGGGAGCAGGGAGAGAGAGAGGACGCAGCGGGGAGCAGGAGGGTGAGCTGGGAGGACGCAGCGGGGAGGGAGAGGACACAGCAGGGAGCAGGGAGTGGGAGGATGCAAGAATGGGTTGTAGTTTGACCCCGCAGCAGGGAGTCGGGGTCCGGCCACCCAACAGTCTGAGGGACCATGAACTGACCCCGTTTGAGGACCCCTGCTCTATAGTAATGGGGGTACTACACAAGTTCCAACCTATAACACTGGAATGTTCCATCATCCCCTCCCACATCCTGATTGGATAAACCTGTAATGATCTGCCTCCCTATTCTTCATCATGGAGACTAGGTGAGTGGCGTATCCCCGAATGCCCAGCATGCAAGGCGGCTACGTGGCACAGCCGGAGATGGCACGGAAGCGGTTACCCAAAGAAACGGCCCTAACAGCACAGATCACCGCTTACGTACAAATCGTTCCGTCGTCTCATCAGGAAAGGGCAGCGTTCGGACAAAGCTCTGAGAATACACCTCCAAGCCCAGCCCCCGCATGGTCCTCTCCAGCCAGGCCACCGGCGACCCCCTGCGCAAGCGAAAATCCTTAGTGTCATGATAAATTCCAATCACGGTATTTGCATTAGATATGAGCCTGTGGTGTTATACAGGAAAGGGATTGGCCGCCTTTGAGTTAACTGTTAGTAGGATGTAGAGAGTAATATTCTGAGGAAATTTGCAATTGGTCTTCACTTTTTATTATTTGTAGTTTTTTAATTATTTCAATAATTGTTCAGCAGCTCCCCCGTTTGGAGTTATAACAGCTATCTGGTTGCTAGGATCCAAATGACCTTAGCAACCAGGGATTTGGTTGAATAAGAGACCGGTATATGAATAGGGGAGGGGCTGATTAGAAAAAAAAAAGTATAAAAAGTAACAATAACAATAAAACTGGAGCCTCACAGAGCAATAGGGTTTGGCTGCCGGGGTCAGTGACCCCCATTTGAAAGATGAAGAGTTTGAACAAGGGAAATAATTCAAAAACTATATAGAATAAATAATGAAGACCAAATGAAAAGTTGCTTAGAACTGGCCATTCTATAATATAATATGAACCACCTGATATAATACCTGGTATTTCTGACTTCAGTCCCTAAATTGTTAGCTCTCTGGCCAAGGTCACTCACCCAGCCGACTTTTTGTGCGCTGCAAACTCCCGGGCGTAGGACAGACCCCTCTCCCCAGACACAAACTGCTCCTCTACCATAGTAGATCCCATGGAATTCTCCGAGATATACGAGCGCAGAGTGAAGGGCTGGAACGCCAGGCCCAGGAACCACATCGTGCCGACCAGGTAACTGATAATACTGCGGGGGACACAGGGAAGGAAGGGGTTAAACCTGGCAGGTAAGTCAGGTAAGTTATAGATCTCATTTGAAGGGGAAATTGTGTGAAAAACAATATTGTTATCTATTTATAGAGGGAATGGGCTTTAAAATGTAGCATTTTGGGCTCATTTATTGCCCCATTAGCCCCGCCCATCTGTTCCACTTCCTGCTGCCTCCTTTCCCAGGCTGTGCAGGGGGGCGGCGGCACTGTAGGATAGGGACCAATCAGCAGCTAGGCTGACCTGATAGGGAACTGAATCCTGTCTGTGCTTGTGTGAGTGCAGGGCTGTGATTGGCTCTCCCCCATCTACTGTGCTTCTGGCAGGGACCGTTAGGACACGCCCACCCCTCATTTGAAACCCAGACAGGGACCTGAGAGGATCTATAGGGAGCTCCAAGACCCGAGTGAAACCAGCACTGGATATTATTAATAAATACCTACAGGGTTAGGGGGGTTTCATTTATCCTATTTGTCTCCTTTAAAACTCCCAAAATATTTGAATGTTTTGAGTCTGACAATTGCTAAAAACATATATATATAACCTATTTTGGACAGGAAGTCACATGCACAGAGAGGAACAATCACAAAACAGGTATAAAGAAACCTAGGCAACCAATCAGAGCTTTGCTTTCATTCGTCCTGCATAGAGCTCATTGCTGTCTGCCTGCAATTGGTTAATAATCTGGGGGTTATATTGATACCAGCACTGGATATATCTGCCCTTATTCCAGGGGTGGGCAAACTACGGCCCCCGGGCCACATTCGACCCGTTGGTCTTTTCAATCCGGCCCGCCGACTCCGCAAGTCTCATCATACGAGACTTGGTGTCTGGGGACTGACGAGGGGAAACGGCGTAACGCCGGCCTGTCTGTCAAATTTTAAAAGTCAATGTGGCCCCTGAGCCAAAAAGTTTGCCCACCCCTGCCTTATTCCCACACAGCCTTACGTACAATCATGGGCAGCCAATATGGCCAATGCCGGACTCACCCCCGGTGGCTCTGCCCTAAGGATATAACAGAATATAATGTCTCTGGGATAAGGAGAAATGAATCCTACACAGGGGCCACAGCTCATGGCGCCAGTTTGGGGGCCCCAATAATGAATGATGAATAAAGTCTGAAGATAGTCGGGGCCCCCAAAGCGGAGCATGAACGGAAAGCACTGATTGGTCGCATTTCCAGCCGCCTCCCATATCTTGCCGCTCACCAGAGTGGGGTGTTCAGTTGGGTAACGACGCGGGACAGGGCCTGGCGCCGGTTCGGATCAGAGAGGAGCCCCATTTTGTAGCGTCGCTCCTCCCCCTGCGGAGAATTAAAGAGACAGACACGGTGAGCATTTTATATAATAATAATAATAATAATAATAACACATTGTCCTGTCTGCCTCCATGATGTCACTATGTGCATGAGTTTGTGTATGTATATATATATATATATTAGTGGGGGCTCCACAGGAAGAATAGAACAAAACAGTATAATATGGAATAAAATCAATTAAATTCTAGAAAAATCCACAGTGGGCCCTTATGGAGCCCATTTCTCCCCCCCCCCTGCTACATTATTAACATTTGCAAGGCCGGAAAGAAACAGATAAAGCAGCCGCACCCCATTCCCTCCCCAGACCCCTGCACCTACCCTGCCTGTCACCTCACACCGGGAACGTCCACTTCCTGTCAGTGGATAAGCGCCGCCCTCTCCCTGTGACGTCGCGCTACCTAGCGTCAAGCAGGCCGGGAAGCGGAAGAACTAGAGGGGGATGCGTTCTGGAGCGAAACGCATGGGTTCCGGACCGGAAGTGACGGAACGCGGTAGAGCGCTGAGAGTCATTGGTTGTGCAGTAACCGTAGAACTTCACGCTGATTGGCTGCGCATGAGGCGCAACAACATGAAGGAAACTGACAGGGCTGAAGAAAAATGCCGACATATATATTTATATTTTTATCTTTTTTTTTTCCTGTTAGTAATGTTGGCATGAGGCATCATTATTATTGGGCGGGCCGGTAACCCCAATGCTCCCAACATTTTGAAAATGGAAAGAGGGACAGAAATAAATGCTGTGGGCAGGGTGGTGATTTTTTTGTCCACGCCCATTTTTGCGACCACGCCCCCTAAATACCACTCCCATTTGGCAGGTTGTTTAAAGCTTAAACACATTTCTGGGGGGTTTGGGGGTCTTGTTTTATGTGTTATGACAGTTTCTCTGAAAAAGGTGAAGTTGCCCTTTAATCTGTGAGTCTCAGTTCCCCCAAGAGACCTGTTTACTTTTACTATTAGTTACAACTGTATCTCAGTGCAGGGGGGGATTTTTACCTTTCTGGTCTCTGCCAAAAGCTACTTATTTAATTAAATGTGAGAAACACTGTATCTAAGTGCAGGTGACACTCGTTAATATTTCTGGTCTCTCTGCCAAAAGCTACTTATTTAATTAAATGTGAGAAACACTGTATCTAAGTGCAGGTGTCACTTGTTAAGATTTCTGGGCTCTGCCAAAAGCTACTTATTTGATTAAATGTGAGAAACACTGTATCTAAGTGCAGGTGTCGCTCGTTAAGATTTCTGGTCTCTGCCAAAAGCTACTTATTTAATTAAATGTGAGAAACACTGTATCTAAGTGCAGGTGTTGCTCGTTAAGATTTCTGGTCTCTCTGCCAAAAGCTACTTATTTGATTAAATGTGAGAAACACTGTATCTAAGTGCAGGTGTTGCTCGTTAAGATTTCTGGTCTCTCTGCCAAAAGCTACTTATTTGATTAAATGTGAGAAACACTGTATCTAAGTGCAGTTGTCGCTCGTTAAGATTTCTGGGCTCTGCCAAAAGCTACTTATTTGATTAAATGTGAGAAACACTGTATCTAAGTGCAGGTGTCGCTTGTTAAGATTTCTGGTCTCTCTGCCAAAAGCTACTTATTTAATTAAATGTGAGAAACACTGTATCTAATTGCAGGTGTCGCTCGTTAAGATTTCTGGTCTCTGCCAAAAGCTACTTATTTAATTAAATGTGAGAAACACTGTATCTAAGTGCAGGTGTTGCTCGTTAAGATTTCTGGTCTCTCTGCCAAAAGCTACTTATTTTATTAAGTGTGAGAAACACTGTATCTAAGTGCAGGTGTCGCTCGTTAAGATTTCTGGGCTCTGAAAAACCCAAGCCATGTGGGAATTGCTATAGGGCGTATTCCATTATTTTCAGTAGGTCTTTATTTTGGGCATATTTATGCGTTTTTTAATAACGGGATGTATAAATTCCCTGTGTGATTTCGCCCTAAGGGTTTAAACGCATTTTGCTTCAAAATTCATGGTGACCCTCTAGCATTTAGCGCGGAGATGTGTCGCACCATTGCTTGGGGACTTATTAATAAAAGTGTGTAAACCAACAGCACCAGTCATGTTGCCCATAGCAACCAATCAGCAATTAAGATTGAACATCTACCCGCAATTTGGAAAACAAAAGCAAAGAGCTGATTGGTTGCTATGGGCAACATCACCAGTGATGTTGGCTTCCAGGCTATAATAAATATACCCCTTAATCTCACTGTTATAGGCTCTATGCCGGGGCCTTCTCTGCCCTAAGCCTCCTTGGCCAATCAGCTGCATTTAATACGGTTACCCCTCCCCCTGATGCAAATTCTGAATTTCTTGGGATCCGCTATCAGGCTGCGTCCTGGCTCTCTGCTTTCTAGGGGATCCGTCACTGTCAAATGTAAAAAGACTTGGGGGGCAACACAAGCACCATTAAAGTTCATGGAGGAGCCAAATAAGGGCTGTGATTGGCTATTAGGGGCCTCTATGCACCCTATCAGCTTACAGGGGCTTTATTTGGTAGGAAATCTTGTTTTTATTCAACCAAAACTTGCCCCCAAGTCAGGAATTCAAAAATAACTCCCTGGTTTAGGGGCACTGAGAGCAACATCCAAGGGGTTGGTGAGCAACATATTGCCCCGGAGCCACTGGTTGGGGATCACTGATATAGGGGCACCACAAGGTTCTGTTTTTGGGCCGTTGTTATTCTCCCTATACTCTTATCCCCTCATTCGGCTGTAAATCCCATCTGTATGCTGATGATATTTACATATATTTATCAGTTGAATCCAGGACTTAAATCTCTAACTGCCACCTAGCAATCTCCCCCTGGATAAACAAACCCCACCTCAAACTGATTTTAACACTGAACTGATCATCTTCCCACCTAAGCCTGGCTCTACACCCCCTTACAATCTTTGATGATTGCAGCTCATTAACCCTGTCAGCTCAGCACATTTTTTGGGGTTGATCTTTGACTCCTCCCTCTCCTATCCAGGGCACAAATAAGCACTCACCCCAAATCCCCCCCTAACTGGCCTTCAGGTTGGGCCCCCTTAGCCCATAACAAGGTTACAGATATATAGAAACATTGGGGTAACAGTCACCCCGCTATAGTTCCAGGGGTACCCAGGGCACAAATAAGCACTCACCCCAAATCCCCCCCTAACTGGCCTTCAGGCTGGGCCCCCTTAGCCCATAACAAGGTTACAGATATATAGAAACATTGGGGTAACAGTCACCCCGCTATAGTTCCAGGGGTACCCAGGGCACAAATAAGCACCCCAAATCCCCCCCTAACTGGCCTTCAGGTTGGGCCCCCTTAGCCCATAACATGGTTACAGATATATAGAAACATTGGGGTAACAGTCACCCCGCTATAGTTCCAGGGGTACCCAGGGCACAAATAAGCACCCCAAATCCCCCCCTAACTGGCCTTCAGGCTGGGCCCCCTTAGCCCATAACATGGTTACAGATATATAGAAACATTGGGGTAACAGTCACCCCGCTATAGTTCCAGGGGTACCCAGGGCACAAATAAGCACTCACCCCAAATCCCCCCCTAACTGGCCTTCAGGCTGGGCCCCCTTAGCCCATAACAAGGTTACAGATATATAGAAACATTGGGGTAACAGTCACCCCGCTATAGTTCCAGGGGTACCCAGGGCACAAATAAGCACTCACCCCAAATCCCCCCCTAACTGGCCTTCAGGCTGGGCCCCCTTAGCCCATAACAAGGTTACAGATATATAGAAACATTGGGGTAACAGTCACCCCGCTATAGTTCCAGGGGTACCCAGGGCACAAATAAGCACTCACCCCAAATCCCCCCCTAACTGGCCTTTAGGCTGGGCCCCCTTAGCCCATAACAAGGTTACAGAGATATAGAAACATTGGGGTAACAGTCACCCTGCTATAGTTCCAGGGGTACCCAGGGCACAAATAAGCACTCACCCCAAATCCCCCCTAACTGGCCTTCAGGCTGGGCCCCCTTAGCCCATAACAAGGTTACAGATATATAGAAACATTGGGGTAACAGTCACCCCGCTATAGTTCCAGGGGTACCCAGGGCACAAATAAGCACTCACCCCAAATCCCCCCCTAACTGGCCTTCAGGCTGGGCCCCCTTAGCCCATAACAAGGTTACAGATATATAGAAACATTGGGGTAACAGTCACCCTGCTATAGTTCCAGGGGTACCCAGGGCACAAATAAGGTTAGGTAGCACCAGGGACTGGGCTGCAGGGGTTCTGGTGGGGCAGTTACATGGATGATATATTGGGGGAGGAGTTCAGCACAGTATGGGAAGCCCATGATTGGATAAAGTTACCCCCCATTCCCAGAGCTGCTTTAGTATCACAAACAAGGGACAGAGACATCAAGTTCATGAATTCATATCAATTTATTCATTGTCTGTTTATTGTGATTAATTCTAAAAGGTTGAGTTTTCCTTTTTATAATAAATGTGAGACATTCCAGGAAATGAGTTTTTGTTCAGATTTTCGCATAAACCTCCACTTCACAGAGCTGGAGAGTTTCCGGCCTCCCGGGAATCACCACGCTCACGTAGCGGCCCCCCATCCCGTTACAGGACAGGGTGATGGTCGGTTTAGAGACGTCGGTGACAACGCCGCATCTGGGGGGGGGGGTAAAAAAATGTCAGATGTTAAATATCAGCAGGAACTAATTAGCCAAAAAATGTATCTTATTATTTGAGCATTAATGACTAGGGGGCACCGAATCCACTTTTTTTGGCAAATACTGAACCAAATCCGCAGCCTAATTAGCACATGCTTTGGAAGGGTTAAAGGGGACCTGTCACCATAAGAAATAATTCCAAATCCTGTGCTATCATGTTAGTCGAGCAAAATAAACTTGACTTGCGCTGTATAAATTGTTTCATTTCTTTTCCCTTCAGTTTTGGAATTTACAGTCACAGCCAGCAGGCCGGCGCCATTTTGTTTACACTGTTATTAAGGCAAAGCTTTGTATCCCCCCAAAATCTTATGCATTTGCCATCAGGGTGAAATCTAGGAAGTGCTGAATGAAAAGTTAAGGTAAATGTAATTAAAAATCTGAGCTGTCAATCATATATTGCCTGCCCCAACATCCTCCAGCTCCACTCCCCAGCTTCCTGCAGCTCCCCCCCAGCATCCTCCCCAACATCCTCCCCAACATCCTCCAGTTCCACTCCCCAGCTTCCTACAGCTCCCCCCCAGCATCCTCCCCAACATCCTCCAGTTCCAGTCCCCAGCTTCCTGCAGCTCCCCACCCCAGCATCCTCCCCAACATCCTCCAGTTCCACTCCCCAGCTTCCTGCAGCTCCCCACCCCAGCATCCTCCCCAACATCCTCCAGTTCAACTCCCCAGCTTCCTGCAGCTCCCCACCCCAGCATCCTCCCCAACATCCTCCAGTTCCACTCCCCAGCTTCCTGCAGCTCCCCACCCCAGCATCCTCCCCAACATCCTCCAGTTCCACTCCTCAGCTTCCTGCAGCTCCCCACCCCAGCATCCTCCCCAACATCCTCCAGTTCCACTCCCCAGCTTCCTGCAGCTCCCCCCAGCATCCTCCTGATGTTCCTTACTCCAGAAGGAAAGGTAAAAACTTAGTAGCTTCATCAGCACTCACAGAAACGCTTCACAGAGTTCTCTGTCAAAAGATTTGTTGTGTCTGTTTTCCTGTCCAGAAACACACAGCTCTCTGCTCGTTCCTGCTCCCCACTCCCATAAGAATGCTAAGAACTCACTCCCCCCCCCTTAGGAATGTGGATCTGAGCCAATCAGCTGGAAGCTGACTCATAGTCTTACTGGAGTGAGGCATTATGGGAACTTTCTTTACACAGCTCAGCGTTTTTTCTTCCTGTTTGGCTTCTGATCATCTGAACTATTGAAATATGTTGAGACTATTGGGCACTATTGAGAGAACTGAGGGTATGCCTGCAGCTTGGGATTAACTCTTTATTAGCCTTTCCTTCTCCTTTAAAACAGCCTTTTAAAAAAAGTACAAATGAAAACAAAAATGCTAATTTTTTTCATATCGTCGGACAAATTAAAATGTCAAAAAATACCCCCCAAACCTGGAAGCAAAGAAAGATCTTCCAGTTGTAAAAGGGACGTCCACCATTGGCTTCTGCATGATCAGGGTCGGACTGGGGAGTGAAGGGCCCACGGGGGCTCCCACCCCAGGGGCCCTGCAGGTGCCCGCGCCCATAGCCCCCCCGAGGGGCCCCCCTAACCCCCCTCGCAGGGCCCCCCACCCGGCGTCCTCCTCTGAGCGTGTAAAATTAACGCATCAGCGCAGGAGCAGTTGCGCAGGGGTGTCCCGGCGGCCCAGTCCGACCCTGTACATGATCCCGCCAGCTGTAAGATATACAGGTATAATGTGTTCAGGACTCACACTGGGTTGTCACGGGATGATGAACTCCCAACGCGGACCTCGGCCCCCAACAGGCGCTCCCCGCAGCAGTCCCCTCTGTTCACTATCAGCACTTTCTCCACGCGGTACGGCTTCTTCAGGTCCAGCTGCCACCAAGCCGGGTTGTCATTACCGGTGTGGGAACATGATCCCGCCATCATATTTGAGTTGGTATTACCATCGATGGCGGTGGCGGCGTTGTACATGGGGCCGTAAGTTGAGCTCTGTGTGGCTTCTCCCGATCCGGCCACGTTCACTGCCGACACAAGATCATAAATAAACAATGAAGACGTTAAAGGGGAACCGTCACCCTAAAAAATAATTCCAAATCCTTTTTCTGTCACATTAGTTGAGCAAAATAAACTTTACTTAGACCATATAAACGATTTATTTTTTCCCCCTTTAGTCTTGGAATTGACAGACACAGCCAGCAGGCCGGCGCCATTTTGTTTATATTTTGTATCCCCCAAAATCTTATGCATTTGCCATCTGGGTGATATATAGGAAATGCTGAGTGGGAAATTAATTTAGTAACATAGTAACATAGTAACATAGTAAGTTGGGTTGAAAAAAGACGTACGTCCATCAAGTTCAACCATAATGCCTATATATAACCTGCCTAACTGCTAGTTGATCCAGAGGAAGGCAAAAAACCCGATCTGAAGCCTCTCTAATTTGCCCCAGAGGGGAAAAAATTCCTTCCTGACTCCAAGATGGCAATCGGACCAGTCCCTGGATCAACTCAATTTAATCGTAATTAAAAATTTGAGCAGTCAATCATATTTTGCCTGCCCCGCCTCTATGCCTGTGGCATAGAGGCGGGGCAGGCAAAATATGATTGACAGCCCCGAATAAGGAGTTATTTTATCTTAGTTGGGATCAAGTACAGGTACTGTTTTATTATTACAGAGAAAAGGGAATCATTTAACCATTAAATAAACCCAATAGGACTGTTCTGCCCCCAATAAGGGGTAATTATATCTTAGTTGGGATCAAGTACAGGTACTGTTTTATTATTACAGAGAAAAGGGAATCATTTAACCATGAAATAAACCCAATAGGGCTGTTCTGCCCCAATAAGGGGTAATTATATCTTAGTTGGGATCAAGTACAGGTACTGTTTTATTATTACAGAGAAAAGGGAATCATTTAACCATGAAATAAACCCAATAGGGCTGTTCTGCCCCAATAAGGGGTAATTATATCTTAGTTGGGATCAAGTACAGGTACTGTTTTATTATTACAGAGAAAAGGGAATCATTTAACCATGAAATAAACCCAATAGGACTGTTCTGCCCCCAATAAGGGGTAATTATATCTTAGTTGGGATCAAGTACAGGTACTGTTTTATTATTACAGAGAAAAGGGAATCATTTAACCATTAAATAAACCCAATAGGGCTGTTCTGCCCCAATAAGGGGTAATTATATCTTAGTTGGGATCAAGTACAGGTCCTGTTTTATTATTACAGAGAAAAGGGAATCATTTAACCATTAAATAAACCCAATAGGGCTGTTCTGCCCCAATAAGGGGTAATTATATCTTAGTTGGGATCAAGTACAGGTACTGTTTTATTATTACAGAGAAAAGGGAATCATTTAACCATTAAATAAACCCAATAGGGCTGTTCTGCCCCAATAAGGGGTAATTATATCTTAGTTGGGATCAAGTACAGGTACTGTTTTATTATTACAGAGAAAAAGGAAATCAGTTTTAAAATTCTGAATTATTTTATTATTATTGAGTCAATGGGAGATGGGCTTTGCGTAATTCGGAGCTTCCTGGATAACGGGTTTCACTAAAGGATAAGTAAATCTTTAAAATACGTGAATGTAACTTAATGAGAGGGCTATTCAAAGTACTTTTGCAATTTAAGTCATTATTTATTTATTTTGCAGTTCTGGGATATTAAGGGATAAAGCACTGCCAATATGAATGAATATTGTCACAACAGCGCCACCTGCCGGTCAGTTTCTGACCACGACCCCCAACTTCCTCAACAACATTGTGATCGGAAACTGACCAGCAGATGGCGCTGTTGTGACAAAATTAATTCATATTGGCAGCACTTTATCCCTTACTATCTGCAAATTAAAAAAAAGAAAAGAATGTTAATTGCCAAAAGGTTTACTTATCGCAAGTCCTATGTTTAAAGGAAAACTATACCTTCATAATGAATATTAACAAACATATATATTAGTGACCTATTACACATTCTTACCAAGAGATATCAATAAATATTGCCCTTTTACATCACATTCCCCTGTTCTCTCTCATAAAAGGCATCTGATAGTTTCGTGGATTTGTTGTAATGCCGGCAAATTTTAAAAAGTGTCGTATAGACTGTCATTATTGCGATGTCATTTGTGCGCCAAAAGATTCTCTATACTAACTTGTGCCAAATTAATCGTTCTGCATTTACATTCCCCCCCCCCCCCGCCATTTTTGTTATGGCGGATTTTGATTTAAAAAATGTCTGTAAAAATTAAGGGGGTATCACTAATTCTCAAAAATAGTATCTAGAAGAATTAAGTCTAAAACAAATGGACTTTTCTGAGTTTTTCTTGAAAACGTTTCACCACTCATCCGAGTGGCTTCTTCAGTTCAAATGACTGGTAGGGAATTCCCCGGCATTTAAACTCTTGATGGTAGTACAGTCACAGACAGCCAATCACAATGGTTCCATTGAACTTGTTCAGTTAGGTGTTAGCTGAAACTGACAGGTGTAAGAAGGTATGATCCAATCACAATGGTACCATGATTCTCATTGATGAAGGTGTTAATCCTTCAAAGTACATGACTGGAAGTGTGAATTGTTGTGAAACCGCCGGGGTAAGGATGTCAAAGCGGCATTGTATGTAGGTGACAAGCGGTGTCGCAGGCCCCCTCCTCTGTTCAGGGATGGTTTTTCCAGGCTGGCAGTAACGTGCATATCTTGGACTGAGAGTACAGATGGTTTAAAAGAGGTGTGAAAGAGGCCATTTATGCCAGCCTGGAAAAACCATCCCTGAACAGAGGAGGGGGCCTGCGACACCGCTTGTCACCTACATACAATGCCGCTTTGACATCCTTACCCCGGCAGTTTCACAACAATTCACACTTCCAGTCATGTACTTTGAAGGATTAACACCTTCATCAATGAGAATCATGGTACCATTGTGACTGGATCATACCTTCTTACCCCTGTCAGTTTCAGCTAACACCTAACTGAACAAATTCAATGGAACCATTGTGATTGGATGTCTGTGACTGTACTACCATCAAGAATTTAAATACCGGGGAATTCCCTACCAGTCATTTGAACTGAAGAAGCCACTCGGATGAGTGGTGAAACGTTTTCAAGAAAAACTCAGAAAAGTCCAGTTGTTTTAGACTTAATTCTACTAGATACTGTATATCATGGCCTGGATAAATGAGAATCTTCATAGACAATTCTCAAAAAGATTGTATATACTCTACCAAACAAAAATAGCCACAGCCACTTTTTATTGTCTTTTTTTTTTTTTAATTGTCCGTAGAGGTTGATAAATGACGAAAAATTGGCGCAAATGCTACATTTTTATGACATTTTGCTTTACCAGTATTTTTATAAATTACCCCAAAGTCTGCCAGTAGTGCAGTGATCCCCACCCAGTAGCTCGGGGGCAACATGTTGCTCCCAGTGGACTCAAAGTGGCTGCCCGTTGTTAAATTTTTGGCTTGGAATAAAGTTTTGGAAGCAAAGAGACACAGTCTTTCTCCAAGCAGAACCTCCTGCAGGTCACATGGGGCTACCAACTAGCCAATCCCAGCCCTTATTTGGCACCCCCAAAGAAACTTTTTACATCTGAGTGTGGCTCACAAGTAAAGTAGGTTGGGGATCCCTGATGTAGAGTAACAGATTGCTCGGAACGGGGTGGGAAAACTTGATTGTTTCATAAATAATAATCGGTTTGTTTTATTATATTGTAAGACTATTTACTAAAGGTGAAGCCTATATTCCATTTTTTGTTTTGAGGACAGTTCCCCTTTAAGTGATCCACTGCACAAATACTAGGGGTGCACTGAATCCCGAATTCGGTTTGGGATCTGGGCCAAATCCAGGCTTTTTTTTGAAGGATTCAGTGTCGGCCGAATCTGAGGCCCCGGCTAAATTGAATCCTAATAAGCATAAGTAGCATTCGGAAAGGGTTAAATGTCAGGGGTAAAAAATTGTGGAGAACAAGGCGATTTTTAACCCCTTCTGATCCTAATTAGCATATGTTAATTAGGATTCAGGTCGGGATTCTGCTGAAACCTTCGGGGTGGGTTTGGGGGTTCGGCCGAACCCAAAAAAGGGGGTTTGGTGCATCCCTAACAAATACCCTTAGATGGCACCGACAGTAACACAGCACTCCCAGCAGCCCTTACCTGCAGCTTCTACCCCATAAACCTCCACTTCACAGAGCTGGAGAGTTTCCGCCCTCCTGGGAATCACCACGCTCACGTAGCGGCCCTCCATCCCGTTACAGGACAGGGTGATGGTCCCTTGGGAGGTGTCAGTTACGGTGCCACATCTGATGGAAAGGACAGAAAAGATTGTTGAAATGGAGGCAGGAGAGGGAGAACAGTGGAGCAATTTAAACCCAAATATTTCCAGCACTCTGACCCTTTTTCATATTTTAATGCTTATTATAGTCAGCTGCCTAACCCCCATGCTGAGTACTAAGGAGATACAATGCTTGATACAGATATTTATGGCTGATTATTGTCCATTAGGGTCCATTGTGGCTCCTGAAGAGTAAAGGTGGCCGATAACTGCTGCCGATGGTCAGCCTGTGTATGGGGCCCTCAGATGGGCTTGCCCGACTAATATCTAGAGCAGTGATCCCCAACCAGTGGATCAGGGGCAACATGTTGCTCCCCAACCCCTTGGATGTTGCTCTCAGTGCCCCCAAACCAGGGAGTTATTTTTGAATTCCTGACTTGGGGGCAAGTTTTGGTTGAATACAAACAAGATTTACCACCAAATAAAGCCCCCTGTAAGCTGATAGGGTGCATAGAGGCCCCTAATAGCCAATCACAGCCCTTATTTGGCTCCTCCGTGAACTTTTATGGTGCTTGTGTTGCTCTCCAAGTCTTTTTACATTTGACTGTGGTTCACGAGTAAGAAAGGTTGGGGACCCCTGATCTAGATGAAAATCAGGCAGATAATGATTGGGCAGGTTTAAGAACCCCATCAGGGTGAAGAACGCATTGGTTAGTTGATATGGTCCTCGCTCTGGTGGCCACATCCCGTCAGGGTGAAGAGTGCATTGGTTAGTTGATATGGTCCTCGCTCTGGTGGCCACATCCCGTCAATGGGATTCAAGGGTCAAAGGATTGGCTCAATCAGAGCATATTGGGGGAAGACCTTGACCTTTTGTGTAGGGACAGCTTTACCTTCCTGGTTAAAGACAAGAATGAAAGGAAGATAATGGGGGGTTTGGGACTCACACTGGGTTCTTATTATTGGTTGAACTTCCAACGCGGACCTCGGCCCCTTGCAGACGCTCCCAGCAGCAGTCCCCTCTGTTCACTATCACCACTTTCTCCACGCTGTATGGCTTCTTCAGGTCCAGCTGCCACCAAGCCGGGTTGTCGCTACCGGTGAGGGAACACGAGCCCTTCATCATATTTGCGTTCTTGTTGCCGTCATTAGCGTTACTGGCGCCATACTCGGATCTGTAATTGGAGCTCTGTGTGGCCACTCCCAATAATGCCACATTACCTGTTGAAGCACAACATGGCGCAACTTTAGGGATGAACGAAACCTCAGTCCATATAAATGCACTACGGACGTGACTGAGCTGAATTATAATGAAGTTTCAATCAATCTTAGTATAAATAATACCACATATAATGATGTTACCCCCCCAGTCCTCTAATATCCATGAATTATAAATAAATAATGTCGGTTTCATGGGGCAGATTTATTAAGCATCAGTATTAAAAACCAGGTCCCGTGCTTAAAGGAAAACTATACCTTCAGGATGAATACTTACCCAACAGAATTTATAATATAATAAATTTCAATTAAATACCCCCCGGCTCTGGACCAGGGGTAGGGAGAGGAGGTCCCTGCTTAGCACCCCCTCATCGTTACATCGTTCCATAGGGTTGAAAAAAGACCAGAGTCCATCAAGGACTCCTTTTGTGTCTGTAAGTTCCCTATACACATAAACTGTAAGCTCTGCGGGGCAGGGTCCTCCTCTCTCCTTTGTCCCCATGTAGAAATCCCCATAGATGCACTAACCCAGCAGCCCTTACCTGCCACAGCTTTAACTTCCTGCCCATAAACCTCCAATTCACAGAGATTGAGATATTCATTCCGCCCGGGAATCACCACACTCACATAGCGGCCCTCCTTCCCGTCACAGCACAGAGTGGTAATGAGGTTTGAGAAGTCGTTGATGATGCCGCATCTGGGGGAAAATAAATGATTGGATTATATTGTGACAGCGGACAAAAGTCTCCCACTCACCATTGTCCCATCCCACTCAGCATTGTCCCATCCCACTCCAGCAATGTCCCATCCCACTCCAGCAATGTCCCATCCCACTCAGCAATGTCCCATCCCACTCAGCATTGTCCCATCCCACTCCAGCAATGTCCCATCCCACTCAGCATTGTCCCATCCCACTCAGCATTGTCCCATCCCACTCCAGCAATGTCCCATCCCACTCAGCATTGTCCCATTCCACTCAGCATTGTCCCATCCCACTCAGCATTGTCCCATCCCACTCCAGCAATGTCCCATCCCACTCACCATTGTCCCATCCCACTCCAGCAATGTCCCATCCCACTCACCATTGTCCCATCCCACTCAGCATTGTCCCATCCCACTCAGCATTGTCCCATCCCACTCCAGCAATGTCCCATCCCACTCAGCATTGTCCCATCCCACTCACCATTGTCCCATCCCACTCACCATTGTCCCATCCCACTCAGCATTGTCCCATTCCACTCAGCATTGTCCCATCCCACTCACCATTGTCCCATCCCACTCACCATTGTCCCATCCCACTCCAGCAATGTCCCATCCCACTCACCATTGTCCCATCCCACTCACCATTGTCCCATCCCACCCAACATTGTCCCATCCCACTCACCATTGTCCCATCCCACCCAACATTGTCCCATCCCACCGAACATGTCCCATTCCACTCAGCATTGTCCCATCCCACTCACCATTGTCCCATCCCACTCAGCATTGTCCAATCCCACTCACCATTGTCCCATTCCACTTACCATTGTCCCATTCCACTTACCATTGTCCCATCCCACTCACCATTGTCCCATCCCACTCAGCATTGTCCCATCCCACTCAGCATTGTCCCATCCCACTCAGCATTGTCCCATCCCACTCAGCATTGTCCCATCCGACTCAGCATTGTCCCATCCCACTCAGCATTGTCCCATCCCACTCAGCATTGTCCCATCCCACTCAGCATTGTCCCATCCCACTCAGCATTGTCCCATCCCACTCAGCATTGTCCCATCCCACTCAGCATTGTCCCATCCCACTCACCATTGTCCCATTTCACTCACCATTGTCCCATCCCACTCAGCATTGTCCCATCCCACTCAGCATTGTCCCATCCCACTCACCATTGTCCCATTCCACTTACCATTGTCCCATCCCACTCAGCATTGTCCCATCCCACTCAGCATTGTCCCATCCCACTCACCATTGTCCCATCCCTACTGGGGCACTAGGCATCATTTGCATGTTAGTGTCACAACATGGCCGCCCCCATGGGACCTCCCACCTGTTATTGGGGGCAAAGTGCACAAAATGGTATTGTTTCCCCCAACCAGAGTGTGGGCTCTATTAACCTCCAGTTATTATTTTATAGTTGTGAGAAAAGAAGCAAAGATTTGTAAAAGGACAACATGGGGAAGAAAATGGAGGTTATTTAAAGGGAAACTACCCCCCCAGAATGAATATGTAACCAACAGACAGTTTATATTATGTTAAGTTTCCTATTAAAGAATCTCCCCAAACTGGAGTATATATATCAGTAAATATTGCCCTTTTACATCCTTTCCCTTGAGCCGCCATTTAGTGATGGGCTGTGTGCTCCCTCAGAGATCAGCTGACAGGAAGTGATGCAGCTCTAACTGTAACAGGAAGTAGTGTGGGAGCCAGAGGCAGAACTCTGCCCATTCATTGGCTGATGGGGCCTAGCATGTATGTAGTGCTCCTGGTTCAAGTCCAGTCAGAAGTAAATTCTGTAGATATTTTTAAGAGACTATCTATTCCTACAGAACAGAGAGGGATAAATACGGTGTCTGTTACTCACACTGGGTTGTTATTATCTGGGGAATTTCCAACGCGAATCTCGGCTCCTCTCAGGCGCTCTCGGCAGCAGTCCCCTCTGTTCACTATCACCACAGTGTCAACGCTGTAGGTCTTCTTCAGGTCCACCTGCCACCAAGCGGGATTGTCATAAGCAGTGCTGGCACAGGGGGCTGTGAGGAGATTGGTTGCCCTATTGCCATCGGCCGCTGCTTGGGCGCTGTACCGAGGGGCGTATGTGGAGCTTTGCTTGGCGTCCCCCGACTTTGCCAAATTAATTGCTAAAAAATAAAAGTATATCAGTGATTTCACTTCTAAACAATGATACAGAGATGCACAGTAGGGGGTACAGTGTTATGTCTATTAATAACATGAAATAAACCCAATAGGGCTGTTCTGCCCCCAATAAGGGGTAATTATATCTTAGTTGGGATCAAGTACAGGTACTGTTTTATTATTACAGAGAAAAGGGAATCATTTAACCATTAAATAAACCCAATAGGGCTGTTCTGCCCCAATAAGGGGTAATTATATCTTAGTTGGGATCAAGTACAGGTACTGTTTTATTATTACAGAGAAAAGGGAATCATTTAACCATGAAATAAACCCAATAGGGCTGTTCTGCCCCAATAAGGGGTAATTATATCTTAGTTGGGATCAAGTACAGGTACTGTTTTATTATTACAGAGAAAAGGGAATCATTTAACCATTAAATAAACCCAATAAGGGGTAATTATATCTTAGTTGGGATCAAGTACAGGTACTGTTTTATTATTACAGAGAAAAGGGAATCATTTAACCATGAAATAAACCCAATAGGGCTGTTCTGCCCCAATAAGGGGTAATTATATCTTAGTTGGGATCAAGTACAGGTACTGTTTTATTATTACAGAGAAAAGGGAATCATTTAACCATTAAATAAACCCAATAGGGCTATTCTGCCCCAATAAGGGGTAATTATATCTTAGTTGGGATCAAGTACAGGTACTGTTTTATTATTACAGAGAAAAGGGAATCATTTAACCATTAAATAAACCCAATAGGGCTGTTCTGCCCCAATAAGGGGTAATTATATCTTAGTTGGGATCAAGTACAGGTACTGTTTTATTATTACAGAGAAAAGGGAATCATTTAACCATTAAATAAACCCAATAGGGCTGTTCTGCCCCAATAAGGGGTAATTATATCTTAGTTGGGATCAAGTACAGGTACTGTTTTATTATTACAGAGAAAAGGGAATCATTTAACCATTAAATAAACCCAATAGGGCTGTTCTGCCCCAATAAGGGGTAATTATATCTTAGTTGGGATCAAGTACAGGTACTGTTTTATTATTACAGAGAAAAGGGAATCATTTAACCATGAAATAAACCCAATAGGGCTGTTCTGCCCCAATAAGGGGTAATTATATCTTAGTTGGGATCAAGTACAGGTACTGTTTTATTATTACAGAGAAAAGGGAATCATTTAACCATTAAATAAACCCAATAGGGCTGTTCTGCCTCCAATAAGGGGTAATTATATCTTAGTTACATGTGAAACATCTGAGATACATATGAAATCAAGAGGATTCTCCTACCTCCGGGCAGGACGTTGCAGGAATGGACCCACCCAATGGAGATGCAAACCAGCAGGACCACAATGCACTTCATCCTAATGGAGAAGAGACAAGACAATGATAAATGGTGACATCCCTATACTCCACATATTGTAGAGACCGGTGCAGACTGCAGATAAAATATATACACAATATCCAAAATCTTACATTGCACAGTTAATAATTCTATGCTTCCTTACAAAGGTACCCCGAGCCTAGTAGGCAAGTAACTCCGCATACATTCCCATGAAGCAAACAGTTCAATATACCAATATACCAATAACTATACAGAACTATGTACATATGTGAGTGAATAGGATCATCTCTACCTGTTAGTGGGTCAGGTTAATGTCCGGCTTCTTTCTCCTTCCCCTGCAGTACCTGCCTCCCCTCCCACCTAGCTCCTCCTTATATACCATTCTTGGGGGGAGTGGCCGAGTCAGATGACCGAACCTGTCTGACTAATTGGAATCCCAGTCTGGAGGCAGAACAGGACTGTGATTATGATCTTCACTGACAGCTTAAATACTGACCCCCCCGGGGCATCCGAGCTTGGGGTTCCAAAGAAAGGGAAAACCTGTTGCTCAGCATTTTCAAGTATAATATACACCCCTATACGTATACAGATGGGCCGGATTGGCTTGTGTGTCTAACACAGCATAACTGCACTCATTTAACTCTTCTTTCCCCAAGGATAATGGCTGAATTCCACATGAAAGCCCAATACAAAGTGGGGTACTCGTGAGAAGTGGAAGGAAAATCAGACATGATTCCAAACATTTTTTACAAATAAATAACTGCAAAGTGGGGTGTGCGTAATTATTCAGCCCCCTTTGGTCTGAGTGCAGTCAGTTGCCCATAGACATTGCCTGATGAGTGCTAATGACTAAATAGAGTGCCCCTGTGTGTAATCTAATGTCAGTACAAATACAGCTGCTCTGTGACGGCCTCAGAGGTTGCTAAGGGAATATTGGGAGCAACAACACCATGAAGTCCAAAGAACCCACCAGACAGGTCAGGGATAAAGTTATTGAGAAATATAAAGCAGGCTTAGGCTACAAACAGATTCCCAAAGCCTTGAACCTCCCACGGAGCCCTGTTCCACCGATCATTCAGAAATGGAAGGAGTATGGCACAACTGTAACCCTACCGAGGCACGGCCCCCCCCTAAACTCACAGGCCCAACAAGCGCTGATCAGAAATGCAGCCAAGAGGCCCATGGTGACTCTGGGGGGGCTGCAGAGATCTACAGCTCAGGGGCGGGGAATCTGTCCGACAACTATTAGTCGTGCACTGCACAAAGTTGGCCTTTATGGAAGAGGGGCAAGAAGAAAGCCATTGTTAACAGAAAACCATAAGAAGTCCCGTTTGCAGTTTGCCACAAGCCATGTGGGGGGGGGGGGGGGGCAGCAAACATGTGGGAGAAGGTGCTCTGGTCAGATGAGACCAAAATTGAACTTTTTGGCCAAAATGCAAAACGCTATGTGTGGCGGAAAACTAACCCTGCACATCACTCTGAACCCACCATCCCCACTGTCACATATGGGGGGGCAGCATCATGCTCTGGGGGGGCTTCAGCAGGGACAGGGAAGCTGCTCAGAGTTGATGGGAAGATGGATGGAGCCAAATACAGGGCAATCTTGGAAGAAAACCTCTTGGAGTCTGCAAAAGACTTGAGACTGGGGCGGAGGTTCCCCTTCCAGCAGGACAACGACCCTAAACATAAAGCCAGGGCAACAATGGGTTAAACCCAAACATATCCATGTGTTAGACTGGCCCAGTCACAGCCCAGATCTAAATCCAATGGAGAATCTGTGGCAAGATCTGAAAACTGCTGTTCCCAAAGGCTGGCCATCTAATCTGACTGAGCTGGAGCTGTTTTGCAAAGAAGAATGGGCAAGGATTTCAGTCTGTAGATGGGCAAAGCGGGTAGAGACATACCCTAAAGCCTGGCAGCTGGAATTGCAGCAAAAGGGGGTTCTACAGAGTATTGACTCAGGGGGCTGAATAATTACGCACACCCCACTTTGCACTTATTTATTTGTAAAAAATGTTTGGAATCATGTATGATTTTCCTTCCACTTCTCATGTGTACCCCACTTTGTATTGGTCTTTCCCGTGGAATTCCAATAAAACTGATTCATGTTTGTGGCTGTAATGTGACAAAATGTGGAAAAGTTCAAGGGGGCCGAATACTTTTGCAAGCCACTGTATATGTCCCTACACTTAAAATGGCAGTTTCCTATTTAGGATTACCCAATGGCACATACTGCTAATAAAGTATATTTATATGAAAATGGTTTATTTAGATGAAGCCGGGTTTTACATATGAGCTGTTTATGCAATATATTTGTATAGAGACTGTGAAATGGTAACGGGAAAACAGTTTGAAGGGAGATATATTTCCCCGGGTTCATTTCCTACTCCCTGATGTAAAGCTCAGAGACTGCAGGAGAATCCTGGTGAGACTGTTCCAATTGTTAGAGGGATGGTTTCCCAAAGTACCAGGGACAGAAGCTCTGGGGTGTCCACTGGACTTTATTCAGGCTCCAAGCGTAGAGTGGTGCCCAGTCAGGGGCAAGAGGTTTCTGATAGAGAGAGAGAAGGGGGGTACACTGGTGGCAGTGTAGAGAGTTTGGTCATTTTGCTGCTAATTGCCCCCTGTAGCTGGGGAAGATGGAAGTCCCTGTATGCCCAACTGCGTGTCTTTCTTCCCAACAGGAAGAGACTGGTAAACAGTTTTGCCTGGTAGGACAGCAGGTATCGGCTCTCCTGGACTCGGGGAGTTTGGTAACATTAGTTCATGCCAGTTTGGGGGACACAACTGACTCTAAACTCGCGGGTTGGGGTTATGTGCATACATGGGGACACAAAGGACTACCCAACTGCTGTGGTTATTTGAAACCCAATGTTAGGTATCAAGTTGGGGTGGTTAGAAAGCTAATGCATGCTGTGATACTGGGGAGAGATTTTCCATTGTTTTGGCAGCTGTGGGGTGGAGGGAGTAACCCGGGAAAAGGGTCCCCAATGGAGGCAGAGGAGCCAAACTTGTCACCAGAACCCTATACATCCAGTGATAGTCCTTTAAAGGTTGGGGTAACCCCTGATATTTCCTCACCCCTAGAGGTGTTTGCTGGCCTGGAAGAAGTAGTACAGGAGGGTGATGTGGTACCGGAGGTGTCCCGAGACAATTTTGGAACTGCCCAAATGAGGGACCCAACTCTGTGCAAATCCTCAGTGTGTGTAAAAGTAATACAATGGGGAACCCTGATTCCCAGGGGCAGAAAAATTGATCCCACACATGGTCAGGATCTGTTATATCAAGTGAGTGAGATGAGGGGTGAATTTATAGAGCAACTGGTGGTGTCCCAGCAATATAGGAGGGTGGTGTTAGATATGGCACACCGCATCCTCCAGAGGTTCTTTTGGCCTGGGGTAATGGGAGATGTAAAGTGGTACTGTAACTCCTGCCCTGACTGTCAGATAACTGCACCCAAGCCTCATTACAGAGGTCCCCTTCCCATCATTGAAGTTCCCTTCTAAAGGGTTGCCATGGATTTGGTAGGTCCCCTGCCAAAATCCGCTAGAGGGCACCAACACATACTGGTACTATTGGATTACGCCACCCGGTACCCTGAAGCAGTCCCCCTAAGAAATACCTCATGAAAATGTATCACCAAGGAGTTTATTCACTTGTTTTTACAGATGGGCATACCGAAAGAGATCCTGACAGATCAGTGTACCCCATTTATGTCCAAGGTGACCAAAGAGTTGTGTCACTGCTTAGGTGTTAAACACTTCTGACATCAGTAGTAGGAAAGCTTCTGGAAGGGGTAATAAGGGATAGGATAGTTGAATACATTGCAGTTCACAATACTATTAGTTTGTGCCACATGGTTTTATGCGTAACAGATCTTGCCAGACTAATTTAGTCGCCTTTTATGAGGAGGTGAGCAGGAACCTTGATGCTGGAATGGCAGTGGATGGGATCTACTTAGATTTTGCTAAAGCGTTTGATACAGTACCGCACAGAAGGTTAATGATCAAATTGAGGAATATTGGCCTAGAACATAATATTTGTAATTGGATAGAAAACTGGCTGAAGGATAGAGTACAAAGAGTGGGGGTAAATGGAACATTTTCTAATTGGGCCAGTGTGGTTAGTGGGTACCGCAGGGGTCAGTCCTTGGTCCTTTGCTTTTTAACTTGTTTATTAATGACCTGGGGGGGGGCATAGACAGTACTGTTTCTATTTTTGCTGATGACACTAAATTGTGCAAAACTATAAGTTCCATGCAGGATGTGCCGCTTTGCAGAGCGATTTGACAAAATTGGAAAACTGGGCAGCAAACTGGGAAATGAGGTTCAATGTTGACAAGTGCAAAGTTATGCACTTTGGTAGGAATAATATAAACGCAAACTATCTACTGAATGGTAGTGTGTTGGGGGGATCCTTAATGGAGAAGGATCTAGGGGTTTTTGTAGATCACAAGTTGTCTAATTCCAGGCAGTGTCATTCTGTGGCTACTAAAGCAAATAAAGTGCTGTCTTGTATAAAAAAGGGCATTGACTCAAGGGATGAAACATAATTTTGCCGCTTTATAGGTCCCTGGTAAGGCCTCACCTTGAGTATGGGGGGCAGTAACAGTGAGTATGGGGGGCAGTAACAGTGAGTATGGGGGGCAGTAACAGTGAGTATGGGGGGGCAGTAACAGTGAGTATGGGGGGCAGTTACAGTGAGTATGCAGTGCAGTTTTGGGCTCCAGTCCTTAAGAAGGATATTAATGAGCTGGAGAGAGTGCAGAGACGTGCAACTAAACTGGTAAAGGGGATGGAAGATTTAAGCTATGAGGTTAGACTGTCGAGGTTGGGGTTGTTTTCTCTGGAAAAGAGGCACTTGCGAGGGGACATGATTACTCTGTACAAGTACATTAGAGGGGATTATAGGCAGTTGGGGGGGGTTCTTTTTTCCCATAAAAACAATCAACGCACCAGAGGTCACCCCTATAGATTAGAGGAACAGAGCTTCCATTTGAAGCAGCGTAGGTGGTTTTTCACGGTGAGGGCAGTGAGGGGGTTGGGGAATGCCCTTCCTAGTGATGTGGTAATGGCAGACTCTGTTAATGCCTTTAAGAGGGGCCTGGATGAGTTTTTGAACAAGCAGAATATCCAAGGCTATTGTGATACTAATATCTACAGTTAGTATTACTGGTTGTATATATATAGTGTATGTATGTGAGTGTATAGATTGGTTAGTATAGGTTGTGTGCTGGGTTTACTCGGATGGGTTGAACTTGATGGACAATGGTCTTTTTTCAACCCTATGTAACTATGTAACTATGTAACTATGTAACTTACACAAATCAGTGTACCACCCTCAAACTGATGGGTTAGTGGAAAGGTTTAATAAAAACCCTGAAGGCCATGCTGAAAATGGTGAAAAATTGGGGCTGTCTATTACCATTTCTGTTGTTCTCCATCAATGAGGTCCCTCAAGCCTCAAATGTATGGTAGACACCCAAGCCAAGGAAACAGGAAACAGGAGGCTACCTCCTATAAGACTGGGGTAGAACACATTGTGCAAATGCAGGAGCATATTACAACTGTGTTACCCATAGTAAGGGAACACATGGCAGAGGCACAGGAGGCCCAAAGCAGGGTTTACAACAGATCTGCAACAGTAAGGACCTTTAATCCTGGGGGCAGAGTGTTGGTACTTGTTCCCACAGTTGAGAGTAAGTTCCTGGCCAAACGGCAGGGGCCCTATGAAATAATAGAAAAGGTTGGAGAGGTGAACAATAAAGTAAGACAACACGATAAGAGGAAACAAATTCAACATGAATTTGTTAAAGCCATGGAGGCAGCAGGAGGTCCTGGCATCAGAACCAGAAACTGTTCCCTGTGGGGATAGTCTGATACCCCAAGTAAAAATGGTAGAAATCCTGTCAGTGTCCCCAAAACAGGAGGTTTTTGATGAGAAATAGGGATGTCTTTTCTGCCCTTACTGGGAGAACTAATCTTATCAAATATGATATTGTTACAGGTAAAGGTAAACGTGAAGCCCTACCGAATCCCTGCAGCACAGAGACAGGCAGTCTCTAAAGAGGAACAGAAATGTTGGAACTTGGCGTAATTGAGGAGTCCCACAGTGATTGGTCAAACCCAATTGTTTTGATTCCCAAGCCTGAAGGGAGTTTACGGTTCTGCAATGACTTCTGTAAACTGAATGAGGTCTCAAAATTTGATGCCTACCCCATGCCCTGGGTAGATGAACTTATAGAGAGGCTGGGCCCTGCTAGGTACCTCACCACTCTAGATCTCACTAAATGGTGAGGAACACCCAGTAGTCTATTTAAGCAGGAAGCTTACACCGGCCGAGAGTAGCTACTCCATTGTAGAGAGGGAGTGCCTGGCAACCAAGTGGGCATTGGAGGCCCTGAAGTACTATCTGCTGGGTCGTAAGTCTAGGTTGGTCACTGACCATTCTCCCCTCGGTGGATGTCAGAAAATAAAGAATAGAATGCTCGAGTCACCAGATGGTTTCTGGCCGTACAGAACTTTACGTTTACCGTGGAGCATAGATCTGGGGCAGTGCAAGGGAATGCAGATACCCTCTCAAGGGTTCATTGCCAGGGGGCTCATTGTGCTCAGCCCTATGGGGGGGACAGTTTGAAGGGAGATTTATTTTCCCCAGATATATTACTCCCAGATGCATAGCGGCCCTGAGGGAGCCTCACCTGGGGAATAATTAGCGGTTAGATCTGCCTGCAGCGAGAGTTAAGGGCTCAGACTGAGAACTGAAACCGGTGTGGGAGGGTCTGTGTTTGTGTGGGAGGGGTCTGTTCCTGTGTGGGAGGGTCTGTGTCTGTGTGGGAGGGGTCTGTTCCTGTGTGGGAGGGTCTGTGCCTGTGTGGGAGGGTCTGTGCCTGTGTGGGAGGGTCTGTGCCTGTGTGGTAGGGTCTGTGGCTGTGTGGGAGGGTCTGTGCCTGTGTGGGAGAGTCAGTGCCTGTGTGGGAGGGTCTGTGCCTGTGTGGGAGGGTCTGTGTCTGTGTGGGAGGGTCTGTGCCTGTGTGGGAGGGTCAGTGCCTGTGTGGGAGGGTCAGTGCCTGTGTGGGAGGGTCAGTGCCTGTGTGGGAGGGTCTGTGCCTGTGTGGGAGGGTCTGTGTCTGTGTGGGAGGGTCTGTGCCTGTGTGGGGGGGTCCGTTCCTGTGTGGGGGGGTCCGTTCCTGTGTGGGAGGGTCCGTTCCTGTGTGGGAGGGTCCGTTCCTGTGTGGGAGGGTCAGTGCCTGTGTGGGAGGGTCTGTGTCTGTGTGGGAGGGTCTGTGCCTGTGTGGGAGGGTCTGTGTCTGTGTGGGAGGGTCTGTGCCTGTGTGGGGGGGTCCGTTCCTGTGTGGGGGGGTCCGTTCCTGTGTGGGAGGGTCCGTTCCTGTGTGGGAGGGTCAGTGCCTGTGTGGGAGGGTCTGTGCCTGTGTGGGAGGGTCTGTGTGGGAGGGTCTGTGCCTGTGTGGGAGGGTCTGTTCCTGTGTGGGAGGGTCCGTTCCTGTGTGGGAGGGTCTCTTCCTGTGTGGGAGGGTCTGTGCCTGTGTGGGAGGGTCTGTGCCTGTGTGGGAGGGTCTGTACCTGTGTGGGAGGGTCTGTGTCTGTGTGGGAGGGGTCTGTTCCTGTGTGGGAGGGTCTGTGCCTGTGTGGGAGGGTCTGTGCCTGTGTGGGAGGGTCTGTGCCTGTGTGGTAGGGTCTGTGGCTGTGTGGGAGGGTCTGTGCCTGTGTGGGAGAGTCAGTGCCTGTGTGGGAGGGTCTGTGCCTGTGTGGGAGGGTCTGTGTCTGTGTGGGAGGGTCTGTGCTGTGTGGGAGGGTCAGTGCCTGTGTGGGAGGGTCAGTGCCTGTGTGGGAGGGTCAGTGCCTGTGTGGGAGGGTCTGTGCCTGTGTGGGAGGGTCTGTGTCTGTGTGGGAGGGTCTGTGCCTGTGTGGGGGGGTCCGTTCCTGTGTGGGGGGGTCCGTTCCTGTGTGGGAGGGTCCGTTCCTGTGTGGGAGGGTCAGTGCCTGTGTGGGAGGGTCAGTGCCTGTGTGGGAGGGTCTGTGTGGGAGGGTCTGTGCCTGTGTGGGAGGGTCTGTTCCTGTGTGGGAGGGTCCGTTCCTGTGTGGGAGGGTCTCTTCCTGTGTGGGAGGGTCTGTGCCTGTGTGGGAGGGTCTGTGCCTGTGTGGGAGGGTATGTGCCTGTGTGCGAGGGTCTGTGCCTGTGTGGGAGGGTCTGTGCCTGTGTGGGAGGGTCTGTGCCTGTGTGGGAGGGTCTGTGCCTGTGTGGGAGGGTCTGTGTCTGTGTGGGAGGGTCTGTGCCTGTGT
Source organism: Xenopus tropicalis (assembly GCF_000004195.4). Taxonomy (NCBI): domain Eukaryota; kingdom Metazoa; phylum Chordata; class Amphibia; order Anura; family Pipidae; genus Xenopus; species Xenopus tropicalis. Next base: position 151,199,846 of record NC_030682.2, on the reverse strand, counting down.
GCGAGGGTCTGTGTCTGTGTGGGAGGGTCTGTGCCTGTGTGGGAGGGTCTGTGCCTGTGTGGGAGGGTATGTGCCTGTGTGGGAGGGTCTGTGCCTGTGTGGGAGGGTTTGTGCCTGTGTGGGAGGGTCTGTGTCTGTGTGGGAGGGGTCTGTGCCTGTGTGGGAGGGTCTGTGCCTGTGTGGGAAGGTCTGTGTCTGTGTGGGAGGGTCTGTGCCTGTGTGGGAGGGTCTGTGTCTGTGTGGGAGGGTCTGTGCCTGTGTGGGAGGGTCTGTGTCTGTGTGGGAGGGTCTGTGCCTGTGTGGGAGGGTCTGTGTCTGTGTGGGAGGGTCTGTGCCTGTGTGGGAGGGTCTGTGTCTGTGTGGGAGGGTCTGTGCCTGTGTGGGAGGGTCTGTGTCTGTGTGGGAGGGTCTGTGTCTGTGTGGGAGGGTCTGTACCTGTGTGGGAGGGTCTGTGCCTGTGTGGGAGGGTCCGTGCCTGTGTGGGAGGGTCTGTTCCTGTGTGGGAGGGTATGTGCCTGTGTGGGAGGGTCTGTGTCTGTGTGGGAGGGTCTGTGCCTGTGTGGAAAGGTCTGTGTCTGTGTGGGAGGGTCTGTGCCTGTGTGGGAGGGTCCGTGCCTGTGTGGGAGGGTCTGTTCCTGTGTGGGAGGGTATGTTCCTGTGTGGGAGGGTCCGTTCCTGTGTGGGAGGGTCCATTCCTGTGTGGGAGGGTCTGTGCCTGTGTGGGAGGGGTCTGTGCCTGTGTGGGAGGGGTCTGTACCTGTGTGGGAGGGTCTGTGCCTGTGTGGGAGGGTCTGTGCCTGTGTGGGAGGGTCTGTACCTGTGTGGGAGGGTCTGTGCCTGTGTGGGAGGGGTCTGTGCCTGTGTGGGAGGGTCTGTGCCTGTGTGGGAGGGGTCTGTGCCTGTGTGGGAGGGTCTGTGCCTGTGTGGGAGGGGTCTGTGCCTGTGTGGGAGGGTCTGTGCCTGTGTGGGAGGGTCTGTGCCTGTGTGGGAGGGTCTGTGCCTGTGGGGAACAGCTTGAAGTGCTGTGGGGTTTTTTTCTCCCCAACAAAAGGACTCTCTCAAGGTACAGTGACTCTGTGGAGATGTGCTTTTGGGTTTAGCCGGGTATCCCAGTAGGGGGCTGGTAGCAGAGAGGAAAGCACCCTGTGTATTAGTTAGAGCCCAAGTGTGGCAAGGGTTTGTTTACTTTTGTTTTGTTTATGCTCCTGCCTGATACCGGAGGTAATAAATGGACTTTGTTCACCTAAAGACCTGTCTGTATGTCTGATCTCGCTCACCAGACCTACACTGGTTGAGGGAATAGTTTCCCTTTAAATCAGCAGGGGGCAGGTAAGGGAATACCTTCTATACCTACTATACCTACTATACCTACTATACCTACTATACCTACTATACCTACTATACCTACTATACCACAGTACTTTACACCGTGGGGCCGGAATGTCGAGATGTTGGGCACAAACATTACTGTACAAAGTGGTATAAAATGAATGCGCTGTTCATGGAGACGCCCTGTCCTTCTTACTGGCGCTTCAACACCGGCAATTGCCATTTCTGAAATAAAAAATACACACACGGGGGGGCAAGTGTTGAGTAAGAAGTGGAGGCATTTATCAAGGTGTGTTTATTTTTACTATAGAAATCTCTTCTTGTCTTTGGGGCAAAATGAGATTTTTCCTGTTTGTTACAATAACAAATATAAAGAATCTAAATTACTCGCTGGAGGATATTTGGGTTCCTTAGAAGGAATCTTGTTTGTCCAGTTCTCCTATAGAGAACTGCTATATAGAGCTGCTTTAGGCAGGGAGACCTACAGCAGCTATTGTCACAGAACTAGAGATGGGGGAATGTCTCGGAGTCTGAGAGAGGGATCACACAGCGTTTAATCAGAATATTACAGTGTGTTTCTTGCCATTGTCATGCCCCAATTCTGCCCTGGCAAAGGCCTGCAGTGCCCTTATACACAGCAACAAATCCAACAATTCACAAGGCATTGTCTGTATTTAAATGAAAAGGAAAGGTACAAACTCAGTAGCTCAGAAAGGTCTATGTAAATACAGCCATAACGCTGCACCGAGTCCTCTATGAAAAGAAACACAGGATTTCTTATCTCCTTTTGTGTTACATGTTCTTCTGTGTCAGACTTCCTGCTCTCAGAAAAATCCTTCAGGAATCTGTGCAGCTCTCTCCCCCTCCCTTCTCCTCCTCCCCCTCCCATCAGAATTTCCTTCCATCTCTGTGTAATCTGAGCTACCAGCAGCCTAGGTACCATTTCCTAGGTGTGGGGCGTGGAACTATTACACGCAGAGCGACAGAGTACGCAAGTTCCAATGTTCATCCAGTCACACAGTTCATCCCCTATATCAGGGGTCCCCAACCTTTGTTACCCGCGCGCAACATTTTTAAATATAAAAAAAAGTTGGGGAGCAACACAAGAATGAAAAAAAAGTTCCTAGGAGGGGAACAAAAATGGCTATAATTGGATTTTTGATAGCCCAATGTGGACTGGAAGCGTCGAGGGGGCTCAGTTTGGCACTACACATGGTCTTTATGCCTCCAAGTCAAGAATAAAAAATAAGCACCTACTTTGAGGCCACTGGGAGCAACATCCAAGGGGTTGGTGAAGGCCATGTTGCCCCCGAGTCACTGGTTGGGGATCCCTGACCTATACCCATCTAGTTAATGAGTTCTAACCAATAACTAGCCGTAAATACTCTCATTCCTTCTGAGAGCCCCATAGAGCGTGGGGCAATACAGTTGGTACAGATGTTCCACCAGTGTGTTACTCCCAGGAACCATCGTTTTCTGTCCTCGATTTAAATAGTTCCAGAGATGCAGGGCGTAGGAATCCCTGAACTTTGGGACATTTTGCCAGACCTCGTAGTATCTGCTCCAAGATTCGTAAGGAATAGGATAGAACCTCTTCACTTTTAAAATAGAGATGTCGCCACATTTAACATCCTCCGTAGACTGGAACCGAGGGGCAATACAATATTGTTTCAGAACTCGTGTGAAAAGTTGGGGACCTTGGTGCCCCCATTTTGCCCCTCTGTAATTCCGCACAAAGCTCTCCATGCCTTTCCAGGCAAAAGAGTGCCGAGGCGTCAGCCCAAAAATACCGTTACTGGAAAAGTCCGATGATTCGGCTGCCAAAAAGTTGCCAGTGGGGATGGGCCTCATGGATATGAAGTCAGAATCCATGTAAATGCCGCCGTGCCTCCAAATAAGCGCCAACCTGCATCCGTCGGAACTGACGTGCGTCCAGTATCTTTCACGTTCAGGATTAACCTACGTATGGAAAAAAAAATGGAAAATAATTCCACTAGTAATGGGATCCGGCTACCAAAACAGTCACAACAAAAGGTGAAGGGAGTGGGTTATATACTGGTAATCTGGTAATCACCTGGAAATACCCCGATTTGTAGCCCCGGGGGCAGCCATTCCTGCACTGGTACAGCTGGGGTGTTTGCTACAGAAACCCTACTATAGTTTATATAAATACCCCGCTGTGTAGCCCCGGGGGCAGCCATTCCTGCCCTGGTACAGCTGGGGTGTTTGCTACAGAAACCCTACTATAGTTTATATAAATACCCGCTGTGTAGCCCCGGGGGCAGCCGTTCCTGCACCGGTACAGCTGGGGTGTTTGCTACAGAAACCCTACTATAGTTTATATAAATACCCCGCTGTGTAGCCCCGGGGGCAGCCATTCCTGCACTGGTACAGCTGGGGTGTTTGCTACAGAAACCCTACTATAGTTTATATAAATACCCCGCTGTGTAGCCCCGGGGGCAGCCATTCCTGCACTGGTACAGCTGGGGTGTTTGCTACAGAAACCCTACTATAGTTTATATAAATACCCCACTGTGTAGCCCCGGGGGCAGCCATTCCTGCACTGGTACAGCTGGGGTGTTTGCTACAGTAACCCTACTATAGTTTATATAAATACCCCGCTGTGTAGCCCTGGGGTGCAAACACCCCATCTGTACCGGTGCAGGAATGGCTGCCCCCGGGGCTACACAGCGGGGTATTTATATAAACTATAGTAGGGTTTCTGTAGCAAACACCCCAGCTGTACCAGTGCAGGAATGGCTGCCCCCGGGGCTACACAGCGGGGTATTTATATAAACTATAGTAGGGTTTCTGTAGCAAACACCCCAGCTGTACCGGTGCAGGAATGGCTGCCCCCGGGGCTACACAGCGGGGTATTTATATAAACTATAGTAGGGTTTCTGTAGCAAACACCCCAGCTGTACCAGTGCAGGAATGGCTGCCCCCGGGGCTACACAGCGGGGTATTTATATAACCTATAGTAGGGTTTCTGTAGCAAACACCCCAGCTGTACCGGTGCAGGAATGGCTGCCCCCGGGGCTACACAGCGGGGTATTTATATAAACTATAGTAGGGTTTCTGTAGCAAACACCCCAGCTGTACCAGTGCAGGAATGGCTGCCCCCGGGGCTACACAGCGGGGTATTTATATAAACTATAGTAGGGTTTCTGTAGCAAACACCCCAGCTGTACCGGTGCAGGAATGGCTGCCCCCGGGGCTACACAGCGGGGTATTTATATAAACTATAGTAGGGTTTCTGTAGCAAACACCCCAGCTGTACCAGTGCAGGAACGGCTGCCCCCGGGGCTACACAGCGGGGTATTTATATAAACTATAGTAGGGTTTCTGTAGCAAACACCCCAGCTGTACCAGTGCAGGAATGGCCGCCCCCGGGGCTACACAGCAGCTTATTATATAAACTATAGTAGGGTTTCTGTAGCAAACACCCCAGCTGTACCAGTGCAGGAATGGCTGCCCCCGGGCTACACAGCGGGGTATTTATATAAACTATAGTAGGGTTTCTGTAGCAAACACCCCAGCTGTACCAGTGCAGGAATGGCTGCCCCCGGGGCTACACAGCGGGGTATTTATATAAACTATAGTAGGGTTTCTGTAGCAAACACCCCAGCTGTACCGGTGCAGGAATGGCTGCCCCCGGGGCTACACAGCGGGGTATTTATATAAACTATAGTAGGGTTTCTGTAGCAAACACCCCAGCTGTACCGGTGCAGGAATGGCTGCCCCCGGGGCTACACAGCGGGGTATTTATATAAACTATAGTAGGGTTTCTGTAGCAAACACCCCAGCTGTACCGGTGCAGGAATGGCTGCCCCCGGGGCTACACAGCGGGGTATTTATATAAACTATAGTAGGGTTTCTGTAGCAAACACCCCAGCTGTACCGGTGCAGGAATGGCTGCCCCCGGGGCTACACAGCGGGGTATTTATATAAACTATAGTAGGGTTTCTGTAGCAAACACCCCAGCTGTACCAGTGCAGGAATGGCCGCCCCCGGGGCTACACAGCAGCTTATTATATAAACTATAGTAGGGTTTCTGTAGCAAACACCCCAGCTGTACCAGTGCAGGAATGGCCGCCCCCGGGGCTACACAGCAGCTTATTATATAAACTATAGTAGGGTTTCTGTAGCAAACACCCCAGCTGTACCAGTGCAGGAATGGCTGCCCCCGGGGCTACACAGCGGGGTATTTATATAAACTATAGTAGGGTTTCTGTAGCAAACACCCCAGCTGTACCAGTGCAGGAATGGCTGCCCCCGGGGCTACACAGCGGGGTATTTATATAAACTATAGTAGGGTTTCTGTAGCAAACACCCCAGCTGTACCAGTGCAGGAATGGCTGCCCCTGGGGCTACACAGCGGGGTATTTATATAAACTATAGTAGGGTTTCTGTAGCAAACACCCCAGCTGTACCAGTGCAGGAATGGCTGCCCCCGGGGCTACACAGCGGGGTATTTATATAAACTATAGTAGGGTTTCTGTAGCAAACACCCCAGCTGTACCGGTGCAGGAATGGCTGCCCCCGGGGCTACACAGTGGGGTATTTATATAAACTATAGTAGGGTTTCTGTAGCAAACACCCCAGCTGTACCAGTGCAGGAATGGCTGCCCCCGGGGCTACACAGCGGGGTATTTATATAAACTATAGTAGGGTTTCTGTAGCAAACACCCCAGCTGTACCAGTGCAGGAATGGCTGCCCCCGGGGCTACACAGCGGGGTATTTATATAAACTATAGTAGGGTTTCTGTAGCAAACACCCCAGCTGTACCAGTGCAGGAATGGCTGCCCCCGGGGCTACACAGCGGGGTATTTATATAAACTATAGTAGGGTTTCTGTAGCAAACACCCCAGCTGTACCGGTGCAGGAATTACTTTTTCCTTAAAGGAACAGTAACACCAAAAAATGAAAGAGCTTTAAAGTAATAAAAATATAATGCACTGTTGCCCTGCAGTGGTAAAACCGGTGTGTTTGCTACAGTAACACTACTATAGTTTATATAAATAAGCTGCTGTGTAGCCATGGGGGCAGCCATTCAAGCTGGAAAAAAGGAGAAAAGGCACAGGTTACATAGCAGATAACAGATACGTTCTACAGAATACAATAGTGTTTTATCTGTTATCTGCTAAGTGCCTGTGCCTTTTCGCCTTTGAATGGCTGCCCCCATGGCTACATAGCAGCTTATTTATATAAATTATAGTAGACTTTCTGAAGTAAACACACAACTCTTACCAGTGCAGGGCAGCAGCACATTATATTTTAGTTACTTTTATACACTTTCATTTTGTTGGTGTTACTGTTCCTTTAAATAAACTAGCACAAGTTTTGTCGCAGTTCTTTTTTTCACATCTGCGGTGGTTTTTTTCACAAACTTGAATTTTGATCTGCCCCTTTATGTATTACGCCCTAAAGTCACATTTTGATAAATCTGCCCTAAAACCCACCCAACGTTCTATTCATTCCTATGGGATTTTTAGTGGACTCGCTAGTGAGAATACGGCGCTCACCTTACCTTCTCATACCACCGTCTGAGGGGCGTCCCATGAAATAATCTTTCCATTTGCAAAGGGAACAAGTGGACGTTATGAAAAGACGAGAGGGTCGGGAGGCGCTTGAGTGCGTCCCTCATTGCGGTTATGTCCCGTAACCCTTCCATGAAGAAAACCACGGGTCGGTGGCGGTACACGCGGGCCGCAGATTCTATGGTGCATAATACTAGCGAGGGCGGCTTCATTCTGTCTGTCGTCTCAATAAATATAATTCCGTTCCCGTCTCTTAGAACTTCCGCTGGGCTGATGGGAGGGGGCGGGGCTGAGGGGAGGGGCCACTGGGAATGCGCAGAGGGTTGTACATTGGCGATTCTGTAGAAGAATCTGCAGGTCATGAACATAAACATGAGGAGAGCGAAACGTCTCAGTCGTTTGGGCATTGTTTTAAAAAGTGCTCAATCTGCAAAAAAACAAAAATCCTGTTCAGTGGAAAACATTTCCCGGAATTGGAGGCAACCATCTATTGGGCACGGGGCCAAATTTAAAAGAAAACTAACCCCCATACAATAATATATTGCATAAACAGCTCCCATGTAAAACCCTGCTTCATCTAAATAAACCATTTTCATATAAATATACTTATTTAGCAGTATGTGCCATTGGGTAATCCTAAATAGGAAACTGCCATTTTATGTACTAAGGGCCGCCCCCTGGGATCATAGGAGTCACAGTGCACACAAACAAGCCAAGGCACACATACATGCTAGGCCCCATCAGCCAATGAATGGGCAGAGTTCTGCCTTTTGCTCCCACACTACTTCCTGTTACAGTTGGAGCTGCATCACTTCCTGTCAGCTGATCTCTGAGGGAGCACACAGCCCATCACTAAATGGCGGCTCAAGGGAAAGGATGTAAAAGGGCAATATTTACTGATATATACAGTATATTCCAGTTTGGGGAGATTCATTAATAGGCCACTCCTGCAGGGAGGGGTTTGGTGGCTGAGATTTTACAGCCCCACCTGTTTACCCATAATAGTATTTGTCCCCGCCCCCTGTCCCCCGCCCAATACAATGAAGCCATTTACACTACAATGGCACAAAAACTTGCTGAGTATCTATTAAGGCCCCTTTCTGTTGCTCTATTTCTGGGTTTCATTTAACCAGTTAACATTTCCCCCTTATTCGGAATGCTCAGGAGATGAGCTGAGATCTGAGATCATGTAAAAGTCAATGAGCGATATCCCTTCCCTTTCCTGGAACATCCTTCATTTTTGGCGCTGTTTTTTGTGCAACAATTCAAAAAAGTTGAATAAACCTAATAGGGCTGTTCTGCCCCAATAAGGGGTAATTATATCTTAGTTGGGATCAAGTACAGGTCCTGTTTTATTATTACAGAGAAAAGGGAATCATTTAACCATTAAATAAACCCAATAGGGCTGTTCTGCCCCAATAAGGGGTAATTATATCTTAGTTGGGATCAAGTACAGGTACTGTTTTATTATTACAGAGAAAAGGGAATCATTTAACCATTAAATAAACCCAATAGGGCTGTTCTGCCCCAATAAGGGGTAATTATATCTTAGTTGGGATCAAGTACAGGTACTGTTTTATTATTACAGAGAAAAGGGAATCATTTAAACATTAAATAAACCCAATAGGGCTGTTCTGCCCCAATAAGGGGTAATTATATCTTAGTTGGGATCAAGTACAGGTACTGTTTTATTATTACAGAGAAAAGGGAATCATTTAACCATGAAATAAACCCAATAGGGCTGTTCTGCCCCCAATAAGGGGTAATTATATCTTAGTTGGGATCAAGTACAGGTACTGTTTTATTATTACAGAGAGAAAGGGAGAAAAAAATCTATTCGAGAATGTTTTTTGAAAACTTTTGAAAGTTGAACTTTAATGTATTGATTTACCTGGGGGGGTGGTTGAATCCATAAACTAAAGTAAAAATCCTTAAAGACAATTCACAATGACGGTTTTTCTTGTCAGTCAAGATTTTCCGTCTCATTGAAAGTAAAGGAAGAATATGAATCTGTTTCCGTGTGACTCTCTGCGACTGGATGGGCCCATTCTCCACAGACTTTTTTATTAAATATTTCAGAAAAGAGGTTTTGCCGCAGGTTCTTTTCTTTCCCTCAAACTTGACAACTGATAAATCCGATGCCAGTGGAACATTATTTGGAAGAAAAATGTATTTGATTCCAGGAAACGCTTCACAAAGGGGTGATAACTACATATATCAGGCTCCTTTGCTCATTGTTCCATGAATGACCCAATTAATTCCATGATTAGGAATTTATTATCATAACATTGTAACCCGCCCAGCGAATGTGACCAATTGCACAGCAGTCCCTTACCTGCCAGCCAGGAGCAGAAATGGTGGGAAATGCAGAATGCCAGGGAATGTGCCAGGGGACACAAATGTCCGAGGGACCAACAACCCCTGTCCCTGGGGGTGGGACACTTTATGGGCAGGAAAAATGCTTTCCTAAAGTTAAAAAAAAAAAAAAGAATTCTTCCAATGGGAGTGAAGGACAAAAAAGATGCTGGGGGTGGGGTTGGTCTTTTAAAGATTTGGGGCGGTCCTTCTGATGCGTGCAAGGGGGAGGGGCTAAATCAGTGAGTGCCAACATGGAGACTGGTCAGGGAAAGAATGTAGGGACAAATATTTGTTGTGAAAATAAGCGTTAGTCAAAAATCTCTCATTTGTCAGTGGAAATGGGACATTTATAGTGATATAGTGATGAGCGCGTTTATTCCGGTTTTGTGGAAAAAATTCACCAAATGGCAAAAATGAGTGAAAAGCAATAACGTCAATGGGGCTTATTTTTCACGTGCCGACTTTTCCCTTACCGTGCGACTTTCCTTTTACTGCCATTGATGCCATTTCAGTCTATGGGCCTTTTTTGGGGGGCAAAACATGGTGAAAAAATTTCGCCCATCCCTAGTGATGAGTGAATCTCTCCCGTTTCACCGAAAAAATTGCAAAAATTCACAAAATGGCAAAAAATTAGCAAAAAGCCTAAAATGTTGCGCTTCAAAAAAATTATTGCACGTATAAAAGCGCGGCATTTTCTTCTACAGGCGCGTGATTTTTGTTATTTTTGCTCCTGTTTCACAAAACAATCTGTCAATGGCAAAACGCGGAAATCCCGAGTCGCTGGCGCAGCGTGTGGATCTACCCTCGCCCCAATATCCAAACTGTTAGAAATAATCAGTAAGTAGCGATAAACATGTCATTTTTCAAGTTTGGATTCGTTTTTTTGGATTTCCCCATTGGTGGATTTTTTTTCCCCAAATGACGCCAAAAATTTTGGTGCGAAAATAATTCTCAGAGTGAGGAAAAAGTTTTGGTTGCATCAAAAAAGCAGGAAAAAGTTGCGCATGTCAAAAAAGTCGCAAATTTTTCGCTGTTTCGTGAATTTTTTCCCAGTTTTGCCAATTTTCCACCGAGGTGAAACAGAACAGATTCGCTCATCAATAATTAGTGATGAGCAAAATTTTTTGCCAGGAATGAATTTGCAGTGAATTTTCATGTTTCGCCATTGGTAGATTTTTCCACGAAAGGGGCCGGAAAAAAAACCCAATAAAAAATTGTCAAAAAAATGGTTGCAAATTTTTTTTTTGGAGACTTGAAGTATGGAGGTATGGAGATCCAAATGATGGAAAGACCCCTTATCCAGAAAACCCCTGCTCCACACCATTCTGGGTAACAGGTCCCATACCTGTACAATTCTGTAATGTGGTGCAGGATTGTACAGGTATGGGACCTGTTACCCAGAATGGTCTGGAGCAGGGGTTTTCTGGATAAAGGGTCTTTCCACTTACAAGTTCTGGTTTTGTTGTTTTGGTTATAAATAAATACAGTTTAAGGTGAGATTGTTGCAGTTACACAACACCAACGATACATCAGTTTGGCAGCAATGACTAATCTGCTGCAGTTCTACCTGCCTGACAAGGGCTGACAAAACAGACAGGTGAAACACGTTGGGCAGGTAGAACTGCTGCAGATCATTGCCCAAGGAACTGCTCTATGTGCATGGGCCCTAATGCATTTCTACTTGCCCCCGGGGCAATGGGAGATGGGCCCTTTCACTGACATAAATATGTGCTCGCTGGGTTTCTGTGCAGGTGTGAAAGTGAAAACTATAGCAGCAATCTGGTTGCTAGGGTCCAGTTTAACCTAGCAACCAGGCAGTGGTTTGAATGAGAGACAGGATATGAATAGTAGAGTCTGAATAGAAAGATAAGGAATAAAAAGTAACAGTAACAATAAAACTGGAGCCTCACAGAGCAATAGGGTTTGGCTGCCGGGGTCAGTGACCCCCATTTGAAAGCTGGAAAAGGTCAGATGAGGAAGGCAAATAAGTAAAAAACTATAGAAAATGAAGACCAATTGAAAACTTGCTAAGACTAGGCCATTCTGTAACATACTAAGGGGAGGGGCAATTTACTAAAACCCTATTTTTTTCCTCATTTTTATTTTTAAGTAGTACATTCAATTGTAGTGGTGAGCAAAATTTTTCGGCAGACGTGGATTTGGGGTGAAATTCTGCATTTCGCCATCGGAGAATTCACAAAAAATTTGCCAGGAAAAAAATTCCCATTGACTTTAAAGGGGATGTTCACCTTTGAGTTAACTTTTATTATGATGTAGAGAGTGATAGACAGTTTGCAATTGGTCTTCATTTTTTATTATTTGAGGGTTTTTAATTATTCAGCAGCTCTGCAGTTTGGAGTTTCAGCAGCTATCTGGTTGCTAGGGTCCTAAATACCTTAGTAACTACAGAGAGGTTTGAATAAGAAACTGGTATATAAATAGGAGAGGGGCTGAATAGAAAGATAAGGAATAAAAAGTAACAATAACAATAAAACTGGAGCCTCACAGAGCAATAGGGTTTGGCTGCCGGGGTCACTGACCCCCATTTGAAAGCTGGAAAGAGTCAGAAGAAGAAGGGAAATAATTAGAAAACATGAATAAATGAAAATAAATAATGAAGACCAACTGAAAATTTGCTTAGAATTGGTCATTCTATAACCTACTAAAAGTTGTTGTCGAATGGCCCATTCCTAGCAACTTTTCAATTGGTCTTCATTATTTATTTATTTTTTACAGTTTTTTAATAACAGTTTATATCTGCTTTAATATATATATATATATATATGTCTTAGGTTTAGTTAGTAAAGTTAATTAAGCACATTCTAGAAACCTATTATGAAGATAAGGGGAGTCCAGTGTCCTTGTAAATATAGTGTTGGGTAAACAGTCCATAGTCATTGTTTATTGTTACATAATAAACACAGGTATTGGTACCCAACAAACAGCAGGCAATACCCAATTAATATAAATAAGATCTTGTCATAAAGGTATAAAGTTTTTAATCTGACCAGATACAATGGCTGAATATTTCTTATTACTAAACACAATACTGTTCAAGTCAGTAGTTGGACTTGGGGTTTTTCCCAAGAACTTTGGCATAAAAGAACAGCCTTAGCTTTGGGCCAGTAGCTTCACCTCGGACTCCTGAACGAGCGCCTGGAATCTTGGATCATCGCTTGATTTTTTGGGGAACCAAAGGATCACACCAAGGGTTGAGGGGACCCCTAGTTTGCTGGACCAATGCTGAACTGGCCATCTCTGTAACTACAATCATACGAAACTAAGTAAATGTTTTAGATTCTTTTACTACTGTACTACTGCTCATTAACAGTTTCATCAGAAGGTTTAATCATTGGTCCTGTAATTAATAAAAATAATATTAATAAAGGTTAACCCCCTTTAATACACTGGGGAAGGGGCAGTTAAGGGGGGGTCACTATATATAAATATATAAGGGGGGGGCAGAAATTAAATAGAGAAAGTACAGGGAAGAGCGACTAAGCTGATAAAGGGAATGGGCTCAGTTATGGGGAAAGGCTGGCCCAGTTGGGATTGGTTACACTGGGGGGGGCAGTTAAGGGGGGGGTCACTATATATAAATATATAAGGGGGGGCAGTAATGAAATAGAGAAAGTACAGGGAAGAGCGACTAAGCTGATAAAGGGAATGGGCTCAGTTATGGGGAAAGGCTGGCCCAGTTGGGATTGGTTACACTGGGGGGGGGCAGTTAAGGGGGGGGGTCACTATATATAAATATATAAGGGGGGCAGTAATGAAATAGAGAAAGTACAGGGAAGAGCGACTAAGCTGATAAAGGGAATGGGCTCAGTTATGGGGAAAGGCTGGCCCAGTTGGGATTGGTTACACTGGGGGGGCAGTTAAGGGGGGGTCACTATATATATATAAGGGGGGGCAGTAATGAAATAGAGAAAGTACAGGGAAGAGCGACTAAGCTGATAAAGGGAATGGGCTCAGTTATGGGGAAAGGCTGGCCCAGTTGGGATTGGTTACACTGGGGGGGGGGGGGCAGTTAAGGGGGGGTCACTATATATAAATATATAAGGGGGGGCAGTAATGAAATAGAGAAAGTACAGGGAAGAGCGACTAAGCTGATAAAGGGAATGGGCTCAGTTATGGGGAAAGGCTGGCCCAGTTGGGATTGGTTACACTGGGGAAGGGGCAGTTAAGGGGGGGTCACTATATATAAATATATAAGGGGGGCAGTAATGAAATAGAGAAAGTACAGGGAAGAGCGACTAAGCTGATAAAGGGAATGGGCTCAGTTATGGGGAAAGGCTGGCCCAGTTGGGATTGGTTACACTGGGGAAGGGGCAGTTAAGGGGGGGTCACTATATATAAATATATAAGGGGGGGCAGTAATGATATAGAGAAAGTACAGGGAAGAGCGACTAAGCTGATAAAGGGAATGGGCTCAGTTATGGGGAAAGGCTGGCCCAGTTGGGATTGGTTACACTGGGGAAGGGGCAGTTAAGGGGGGGTCACTATATATAAATATATAAGGGGGGGCAGTAATGAAATAGAGAAAGTACAGGGAAGAGCGACTAAGCTGATAAAGGGAATGGGCTCAGTTATGGGGAAAGGCTGGCCCAGTTGGGATTGGTTACACTGGGGGGGGGCAGTTAAAGGGGGGGTCACTATATATAAATATATAAGGGGGGGCAGTAATGAAATAGAGAAAGTACAGGGAAGAGCGACTAAGCTGATAAAGGGGATGGGCTCAGTTATGGGGAAAGGCTGACCCAGTTGGGATTGGTTACACTGGGGGGGGCAGTTAAGGGGGGGTCACTATATATAAATATACAAGGGGGGGGCAGTAATGAAATAGAGAAAGTACAGGGAAGAGCGACTAAGCTGATAAAGGGAATGGGCTCAGTTATGGGGAAAGGCTGGCCCAGTTGGGATTGGTTACACTGGGGGGGGGGGGGGCAGTTAAGGGGGGGTCACTATATATAAATATATAAGGGGGGCAGTAATGAAATAGAGAAAGTACAGGGAAGAGCGACTAAGCTGATAAAGGGAATGGGCTCAGTTATGGGGAAAGGCTGGCCCAGTTGGGATTGGTTACACTGGGGGGGGAAGGGGCAGTTAAGGGGGGGGTCACTATATATAAATATATAAGGGGGGCAGTAATGAAATAGAGAAAGTACAGGGAAGAGTGACTAAGCTGATAAAGGGTATGGGCTCAGTTATGGGGAAAGGCTGGCCCAGTTGGGATTGGTTACACTGGGGGGGGCAGTTAAGGGGGGTCACTATATATAAATATATAAGGGGGGGCAGTAATGAAATAGAGAAAGTACAGGGAAGAGCGACTAAGCTGATAAAGGGTATGGGCTCAGTTATGGGGAAAGGCTGGCCCAGTTGGGATTGGTTACACTGGGGGGGGCAGTTAAGGGGGGTCACTATATATAAATATATAAGGGGGGGCAGTAATGAAATAGAGAAAGTACAGGGAAGAGCGACTAAGCTGATAAAGGGAATGGGCTCAGTTATGGGGAAAGGCTGGCCCAGTTGGGATTGGTTACACTGGGGGGGGGGGGGGGCAGTTAAGGGGGGGTCACTATATATAAATATATAAGGGGGGGCAGTAATGAAATAGAGAAAGTACAGGGAAGAGCGACTAAGCTGATAAAGGGAATGGGCTCAGTTATGGGGAAAGGCTGGCCCAGTTGGGATTGGTTACACTGGGGGGGGGGGCAGTTAAGGGGGGGTCACTATATATAAATATATAAGGGGGCCATATAATAATATCTAATGATTTATTTATCAGTAGGACCCCCCAGCAGACATGAGGCTACAATTTCTCTCACCGTGGTTTTCTACCCACAATGCAGCATTTATTTCCACAATTCCAGTGTAATTTGTGCCTGTATGATTTTGGCGTTTGATAGGAAACCTACTCAGACACAGGGACACCATACAGACTCCTTGCAAATAGTGCCCACGCTCAGGGCCCCAGCACTGCAATGAGCCATCCCACTGTAATGGCCAATTTATTTGGGGGAGGTGGGTAATAATATGAACAGATTTTAACTGAAATGAGAGCCCTTCTTCAATGGAGCCTCTCATGCAGGACTAGACAGATATTTAAAATAAGCCCTGGCATTCCCAGTACCCAGAGGCACAAACAGCCCCCCAATAAATAGTGAGTGTCTGTGGCACCTTATAGCAGCCCCTTACTGTAAAAAAACCATCTTTAGGTGGAAGCCCTTTTCTTCTTATCAAGATCACAGATATATAGAAACATTGGGGTAACAGTCACCCTGCTATAGTTCCAGGGGTACCCAGGGCACAAATAAGCACTCACCCCAAATCTCCCCCTAACTGGCCTTCAGGCTGGGCCCCCTTAGCCCATAACAAGGTTACAGATATATAGAAACATTGGGGTAACAGTCACCCCGCTATAGTTCCAGGGGTACCCAGGGCACAAATAAGCACTCACCCCAAATCCCCCCCTAACTGGCCTTCAGGCTGGGCCCCCTTAGCCCATAACAAGGTTACAGATATATAGAAACATTGGGGTAACAGTCACCCCACTATAGTTCCAGGGGTACCCAGGGCACAAATAAGCACTCACCCCAAATCCCCCCCTAACTGGCCTTCAGGCTGGGCCCCCTTAGCCCATAACAAGGTTACAGATATATAGAAACATTGGGGTAACAGTCACCCCGCTATAGTTCCAGGGGTACCCAGGGCACAAATAAGCACTCACCCCAAATCCCCCCCTAACTGGCCTTCAGGCTGGGCCCCCTTAGCCCATAACAAGGTTACAGATATATAGAAACATTGGGGTAACAGTCACCCCGCTATAGTTCCAGGGGTACCCAGGGCACAAATAAGCACTCACCCCAAAACTCCCCCAAGGTACCACAATGTTTGTGAAACATTTACAGCCAATCATTTTATTGAGAGAATAAAACCCATGGGGGGGGAAGAGATACATTTCTGATTTAATCCATTCTGTCAGTTCCCAGTGCAGATATATGAGGGGACACAGTGTATGGGGGCTGAGAAGGTTCATTTCTCATGACATTGCAAAGAAATAACACAAACGGGTGTGTGGGGAAGGGGTTTAGTTATGGGCCGGCGAGGGCCGAGTAGCACATATATGGCTTTAGCTTCTTGCTAATAAACCTCCACTTCACACAGTTGGAGATTTTCCTCGCGCCCGGGAATAACCACAGAGACATATCGACCCTCCTTCCCTTTACAGAACACAGTGATGGTTTCCTCGGAATCGTCGGTTATGGTGTCGCATCTACAAAAAAAAAAGGAAATTGAATTGGCAACTGGACCCAGGGAGGGAGAAATGAATTCAGCCCAAAATATTGATTTTATTATCATGTTTCTTAGCCCTATGTAAAATAAAAAACACTCCTGGTTCAAGGCAACAATGGAAGGAAGATGAAGGATGAGTATGGGACTCACACTGGGTTGTTATTATCGGCTGAATCTCCAACGCGGACCTCGGCTCCCAACAGGCGCTCCCAGCAGCAGTCCCCTCTGTTCACTATCACCACTTTCTCCACTTTGTAGCACTTCGTCAAGTCCAGCCGCCACCAAGCCGGGTTGTCACTACCGGTGAGGGAACATGAGCCGTACCTCATATTTGAGGTCGTGTCGCCATCATTAGCGTTACCAGCGCCGTACTCGGGTCTATACGTTGAGCTCTGTGTGGCCACTCCCAATACTGCCAGATTCACGTCTATATAAAAAATTTATTTATTTACATTATGGTTTTGGTGTCGCAGAGATGCTGATGTACCCTGGGCTTGTAATGTACTGAGTGTCTGTGTGCAGATCCGTGGGATACTTTCCCATAAACATGGGAAGGACATTGGGGTTTCATCTGTAGGAACCTTTTGCCATAGACCCAGAGTGGGAGAAGATACATGAACATCTTCCTGCCATAGACGCAGAGTGGGAGAAGATACAAGATGGACACCTTCCTGCCAAAGGCCCAGAGTGGCTGAAGATACGAGATGGACACCTTCCTGCCATAGACCCTGAGTGTCAGAAGATATGGGATGGACACCTTTCTGACATAGACCCAGAGTGGCAGAAGATACGAGATGGACACCTTCCCGCCATAGACCCAGAGTGTCAGAAGATATGGGATGGACACCTTTCTGACATAGACCCAGAGTGGCAGAAGATACGACATGGACACCTTCCTGCCATAGACCCAGAGTGTCAGAAGATACGAGATGGACACCTTTCTGCCATAAACCCAGAGTGTCAGAAGATATGGGATGGACACCTTCCTGCCATAGACCCAGAGTGTCAGAAGATATGGGATGGGCACCTTTCTTCCATAGACCCAGAGTGGCAGAAGATATGAGATGGACACCTTCCTGCCATAGACCCAAAGTGTCAGAAGATATGGGATGGACACCTTTCTGCCATAGGCCCAGAGTGGCAGAAGATATGGGATGGACACCTTTCTGCCATAGGCCCAGAGTAGCAGAAAATATGGGATGGACACCTTCCTGCCATTGACCCAGAGTGGCAGAATATATGGGATGGACATCTTCCTGCCATAGACCCAGAGTGTCAGTAGATATAGGATGGACAACTGCCTGCCATAGACCCAGAGTTTCAGAAGATATGGGATGGACAACTGCCTGCCATTGACCCAGAGTGTCAGAAGATATGGGACGGACACCTTCCTGCCATAGACCCAGAGTGTCAGAAGATATGGGATGGACACCTTCCTGCCATAGACCCAGAGTGGCAGAAGATATGGGATGGACACCTTTCTGCCATAAACCCAGAGTGTCAGAAGATATGGGATGGACACCTTCCTGCCATAGACCCAGAGTGGCAGAAGATATGGGATGGACACCTTCCTGCCATAGACCCAGAGTGGCAGAACATATGGGATGGACACCTTCCTGCCATAAACCCAGAGTGTCAGAAGATATGGGATGGACACCTTCCTGCCATAGACCCAGAGTGGCAGAAGATATGGGATGGACACCTTTCTGCCATAAACCCAGAGTGTCAGAAGATATGGGATGGACACCTTTCTGCCATAAACCCAGAGTGGCAGAAGATATGGGATGGACACCTTCCTGCCATAGACCCAGAGTGGCAGAAGATATAGGATGGACACCTTCCTGCCATAGACCCAGAGTGGCAGAAGATATGGGATGGACACCTTCCTGCCATAGACCCAGAGTGTCAGAAGATATGGGGTGGACAACTGCCTGCCATTGACCCAGAGTGGCAGAAGATATGGGATGGACAACTGCCTGCCATTGACCCAGAGCGGCAGAAGATATGGGATGGACAACTGCCTGCCATTGACCCAGAGTGGCAGAAGATATGGGATGAACAAGCCCTTTATAAAAGTCCTACGGAACAGGGAGGGAAAATAAGGTAGGTGGTTTGGACTCGTAATGGGTCTTTATCTTGTAGGTCTTCTTCAGGCCCAACTGCCACCAAGCGGGATTGTCTTTCCAAATGGACTTCTTATTAATGCCATCAATGGCTCCATCAGCAGAGAACCTAGATACTAAAGTGGAGCTTTGTGTGGCCTCCCCTGACTGTGCCAGATTATGCACAAAGGAATAAAATGATACAAAGGCAAAGGCACAGTGGCCCCATAATTGCTGTAGGTAATGGAGCTAATTAGTGGTTGTTTAGTGGGAGAGGATATTATTTATTACATTGCGATACAATTATGCATAAATGTACTAAGGTTTGCATTGAGTAAGGTGAGTAGAAATAAACATGAATGCTAAGTCAAGGGGATTCTCCTACCTCCGGGGGGGACGTTGCAGGAATGGACCCACCCAATGGAGACGCCAATCAGTAGGACCACAATGCACTTCATCCTAATGGAGAAGAGACAAGACAATGATAAATTGAAAGTTGGCACCTTCATTTCTTTAAATGGCAAAAAGTGCTGATACTGAGACAAAATAAAGTGCCGGATTTCCCACCTTATTCACAAACCTCTATCTCCACTATTGTGAAACAGACAGTTCCCTTTAGGGGAATATTTGCCTGGGGAAACTATACACCATTTTTTTCAGGACAAGCTGGGATTTTATTTGTTTTTAAATTGTTGTGTAATTCCACAAGATTTAAAGGTCTAAATACTTCTTTATGGGAAGAAGTGAATCAAGGGCCCATCCCCCACACTACTCCGCCCCCACACTACTTCTCTACCCCCCTACTGGTTACTGGTCAACAGCAATCCAACCCACCCACCAACATGCCTGATGAAAAGGGGGCCCAACAAGTTATTCCCCAGTGCCCTGTTGGGTCAGTCCAACCTTGAATTCATTGTACCCCAATATCCCAGTTAGGGTGCCAGTGTACAAGATGGCTGCTGGGAACAGAAGTGACACAGATAAAGGTGGTGGGGTGGGAAGGCAATACTGTAACAAATCTCTATAGTTACCTAGGGGGGCACAGATAAGTTGGGGCAAGTGTCAGTAAAGTGATTAAAGGGGGCCCCTGCTAAGACTAAGGGGCACATTTACTAATCCACAAACGTCCGAAAAGCGTCCAAATGCATTTTTTTCGTAATGATCGGTATTTTGCGACTTTTTCGCGAATTGTCTCGAATTTTTTGAGCGCTCAATACGAAAAAGTCGCGATAATTTGCAAAAGTCGTAATGGCTATGCAAAAGTCACGACAATTCACAAAAGTCATAATGGCTATGAAAAAGTCGCGACAATTCGCGCAAGTCATAACGGCTACAAAAAAGTCGCGACGGTGATGAAAAAAATCGCAAAAAATACGAAAAAGTCACGAAATGTTCGTTTCCAATCCGATTTTTTCCCATTCGGGATTCGGATTCGTGGATTAGTAAAGAATTTGCCTGGGAGGCTTTACTTTTCCTTTAAATAAAGATTCATACAATATATATATTTGAAACATTATCATTGCCTGATACATTAAGCTAATACTGCAAATATATATAAGATTGTATAAATGATATTCTCTGTTGATGAGGCTTTTTGCCCCTATAGTTCTAGGGTGAGACAGGAACTTGTCCCATAACAATAGGCTGCTGATCCCCATTAATGAGCTAATGAACCCCCTTGTCCCAAGAGCTTACAACTAATTTGAGTTGGAGTTTTACTCCATTTGAAAATGTTGGTCCAACCCTGGAACTGGTCTTCATTATTTATATTTTATAGTTTTTTAATTATTTTCCTTCCTGTTCTACATCTTTCCAGCTTTCAAATGGCCCTGGCAGCTAAAAAAAAATCTATTGCTCTGTGAACTTACAGTTTAATTGTTATTGTTACTATGTTATTCTTAATCTTTCTATTCATTCCCTTTCCAGTCTCTCATTCAAACCACTGCTTGGTTGCTAAGGTAAAAAAAAGACCCTAGCAACCAAATAGCTGCTGAAACACTGGAGAGCTGCTGAACAAAAAAAAAATGAAATAACCGAAAAAGCCACAAATAATAAAAAACGAAGACCAATTGCAAGTTGTCTCAGTAGATCATTGTTTACGTCATACTAAAGGTTAATTTAAAGGTGAACTACCCCTTTCAGGATCAGTATCAGTATGGATTGCTAGCAGTAGTGTATAACGGCCAGCATGGCAGGTCAGTATCAGTCAGTATATACATTACAGTAAATACCCCAGTACCTATATACAAACAGCTATATACACTATATGAGCACAGAATTGTAAGGGGAATAGGATCATCTCTACCTGTCAGTGGGTCGGGTTAATGTCCGGCTTCTTTCTTCTCCCCCTGCAGGTTCTCCTTATGTACCATTCCTGGGGGTGGGGGGGGGGGTGGCCAAGTGGCCAAACCCGGTGACCGGACCTGTTTGACTGATCAGAATCTCAATATCAGGAGGCAGAACAGGACTGTAATCTTCACTCGCAACTGTGATACTGCCCCCCCCGGGGCATCTGAGCTTGGGGTTCCAAGGAAAGGGGGAACCTGTTGCTCAACATTTCTACTCGTCTGTTTTCTAATTATCCCTGCACCTGTAATTATGATTATGTGAATGAGCCATTTCAGATACCTGATTGCCGTATAGTTACTGTATGAGTTGCAGGATTACTGATGTAGGCGCCACACATGCCCACCTGGAGCCAGTTACCCCGCGGGGGGGATATTAGGCTTCTCTATACAATTTCCCTGCAGTCAGTTGCACCCAAACCTGTGGCCCTAACATGGTTGCGCTGAGCCCCTCTGCAGAGAAATCTTCTGAAGAACCCACGGCGCAACCAGTGCCTCCTCCCCACCCACCCCCGGCCACACCTCCTGGCCACGCCCAGGTGTATGTTTAAGGTAGGTAACTTTCATATAGTTGCGCTCGGCGCAGCTCAGTCCTTTCTGCTTTCTGCTGCGCCTATTGACATAGGGGAACCTTAGCGCTACCACCTCCTCTAGACCTGTCACACGTACCTTAGTGGGGAGCCAGAAGTTGAGGAAGTTAGCCTCTCCTACACCTCCCACAGATAGCAGCGCCCAGGGGTGGTAACGGGACTGTAGCAGTGGAGGAGTGGCAGGAGTGCCGGGATAATCTGTGCCGAGGTCTTGGAACGGTTGCAGATGCAAACGTGGTACCAACAGACGTTTAAGCAGAGACGTGGTCAGGCAGGCAAAGGTCAGGGCAGGCGGAGAAGAAGCGGTGTCCAGTAAACAGGCCGAGGTCAAACAAATGGTGAAGGAGAGTCCGTAAAGCAGGCAGGATCAAAACCAGGAAAGTAGTCAGGAAAGCAGCTCAGGAACACTAGCAGAAACTGTAGCGATCACTTCGCAAGGAAACAAAGTAGCCGGCGTCTATTTATGTGGATTGCGCATGCGCGGACGTGCGCGCCTGACCGTGCGCGTGCGCGTTGAGCGTCTATGCGCCTGCGCCGAAAAGTTCGCGCGCACGCGCCGACCGACGTCACTGCGCTGCCGCCGAGACCCGGAAGAGCCGAGCGCCCGACCTGCGGTAGGCGCCTTACATTGCCCCCCCCCGAGGCGCGACCTCCGGGTGCGCACTGAACCAGGCTTTTCTGGATGTGTCTTGTGGAATCGGGCCAATAATCGAGGAGAATGAATATTGGAAACTGGTTCCCAGGAATCTTCTTCCGAAGAAAATCCCTTCCAACTGACAAGATACTGAAGTTGATTCCTGTGAATTCTAGAATCTAAAATATCTTGTACCTCAAATTCCTCTGACCCGGCAACAGACATAGGTTTAGGCGGTGGGGAACAACGACCAAGAAAAGTGTTAGGAACGACGGGCTTTAATAAAGAGGAATGAAAAACTGGATGTATCTTAAAACTTGGGGGAAGTTTAAGCTGGAAAGCCACTGGATTAATCCTCTTTACGATAGGAAATGGGCCCAGAAATCTTTGCCCAAGTTTCTTGGAAGGAACAGTCAATTTAATATGCCGAGTAGAAAGCCAAACAGAATCTCCCACCCTAAAATCCGGATCCGGACTACGTTTCTTATCCGCAGATTGTTTATATCTGTTCTGGGCCACAAAAATAGATTGCTGAAGAAGCTTAAAATTATTATTTAGGAAGGAAAGCTTATCGGCTGACGCAGGAACTTGGACCCCCTTTGGTAAGTCTGGAAGAATGGTCGGATTGAAACCAAAATTAGAAAAAAAGGACTCATTTTGGTTGAAGAATGGACCGCATTGTTGTAACAGAACTCCGCTAAAGGCAAGATAGAGTACCAGTTATCCTGTAAATGTGTAGAGAAACAACGTAAATACTGTTCCAAAGTCTGATTGGTCCTTTCAGTCTGTCCGTTGGTTTGGGGATGGAAAGCCGTAGAAAAGGAAAGACCAATCTTTAACCCCTTACATAGAGCCCGCCAAAATCTTGACGTGAACTGGGTTCCGCGGTCTGATACAATATTCCTGGGTAGACCGTGTAGACGAAAAACTTCCTTTATAAAAATGTCAGCTGTAGCAGCAGCAGATGGCAACCCAGCTACCGGAATGAAGTGTGCCATCTTGGTCAACCGATCAACAATTACAAATACAGTATTATTTCCTGAAGAAAAGGGCAAGTCCACAATAA
Source organism: Xenopus tropicalis (assembly GCF_000004195.4). NCBI lineage: Eukaryota > Metazoa > Chordata > Amphibia > Anura > Pipidae > Xenopus > Xenopus tropicalis. Next base: position 151,176,585 of record NC_030682.2, on the reverse strand, counting down.
AATCCAAAGAAATGGATTCCCAGGGTTGATCAGGAATGGGAAGAGGTCTTAGTAGGCCAATCGGCCGAGAGTGGCTGTCCTTGTTCCTAGCACAAGTTTCACATGACCTGACATAAGAGGTACAGTCGTTAATCATACCAGGCCAAAAAAAGAAACGTCTAGCGAGGTCGATGGTTTTGCGAATACCAGAATGTCCAGCAAAAGGATGATCATGCACAAACTTCAATACTTCCGTGCGAACTGATAGCGGAACCACAACCTTGTCCTGCTGAAGAAAAAGACCCTCATGGCAAGACATAGAGTCAGAGACTTGTAGTTCCCTTGAAGCCGCCTTAATCTGAGTAAGAAGTCTGGAATGTAACAGCAGAAAATTTGAAGCTTTAAGTATTGTCCCATCCTGGCTTGATGATTCCTCAAGCTCGTCATACATACGAGAGAGAGCATCGGCTTTCCCATTCTTAGTACCAGGTCTATAAGTCACATGGAAATTAAACCTGGAGAAGAATAACGCCCATCTAGCTTGCCGAGGACGAAGACGCTTGGCAGACCGAAGATATTCCAAGTTCTTGTGGTCGGAAAAAACGATAACAGGATGAAGTGCCCCTTCTAGGAAATGACGCCACTCTTCAAAGGCAACCTTGATGGCTAGGAGCTCACGGTCCCCCACATCATAATTCTTCTCAGACGAAGAGAGCTTCCTGGAAAAGAAGGCTACA